>NW_014543255.1:502918-515274 GCF_000741045.1 Vigna radiata var. radiata | reverse complement strand
TATACACATAGGGTAATGTATTTATAATAATAAGAGTGTGGGCTAAGCCCAAATACAAATGAACATGTAAATGAAATAAACACAATATCTAACACCTAGTAAATGATGCAACCTCAATTATGAGTATGGAAGACTGATCTTCTACATAGTAGCTCCTCACTTGTAATCCATCAAGTCCTTAGGTAATTTTGGTGAATCAATTGGAACAACATCGTTGTAAAATCATTACCTCAATTACATGAATCTCCTCTATGCTTGATTTTCAAGAGATGAATTCATGATTGAGCTTCGAGTCACCCAAATTCAATGAACTTGAAAGGAAAGACACTTTAGTAAAAAGAAAATTAAGATGGTGAAGAGAATAGATGAAGAATCACGCCATTTTGAATGATAAGTGAGAGGTTGAAACACCACTTGAACTCGTGAGACTTCAAGATAAGACTCTAAACTAGAGAGTATGACACTGTCAAGAGAACTCAATGATCTCACATTTGTCAAAGAAATTCAATTTATTCAAAGATGTGAAACAAGGTTACATGAATGCCTTATATAGGCAATTATGTCTTGGCCATTTTGGCTCCAAAATTTGAATCTCAAATAAGCTTGGAAACTACTAAAAGTGGTGTGCCCAAAGTCACACTTTGCATGCTCCTTGGTACACATGCTTTCTTTGCCCTATTGTCTTGCCAGCCAAGTTGCAAAAATAGGGTCTAGAATGTTCAAGCTGACACGCTTCTGAAGTCACACTTCCAATGCTTGGCTTGGTGTTTTTGTGCTTGACTTGATGCACTCTTGCCTCTTGAAGCCAGAAACACAATCACAATGGAGTCCTAACAACAAGTTCTAAATTACAATTTTCAACTAAAAGAAAATACAATCAAAGTAAACAAATCCTAATGTTAAGAGTTTCATGAAATACAGAAAGAAAGAAAAATAAAGAAATTTTTGCGCTAGGAGACTTATAGTCATGCCTTTTGTAATCCTCTCGAGTCTACCTGTTCCTTTTCTTTTTTGTTTTTATGCACTTATCAATTAAACTAGCAAGGGCTAATGTAGTTTTGGCTTCATTTTTTTTTTCTTAGTGTTTATAGAGAAATTTGTCAAAGCAAATCCAAATTTCATAACTTGGTCTATCAGTACCTCCGCCCACTGAAGCAGCCAAGTTAGTCAAACTCTTGATTACGTAAGGGGATACATAATGATAAATTTTATTCTCTTGTTCTAGCGTTGGTCCCCTTAGCTTCATTTCTCTAAAATAATTAGTTTGATGTTTTTGATAAACACTGGGTTTGTCAAAAGTTCCTACTTGTAAAATTCATAGGATTTGATAATAAGATCAAAGAGGCCAGAAAGCTGTCATTGTTCTTAGGCTGCATTTCGTTGGTGTATATGGTTGAAAAGAAATGCTAGAACCTTCTCAGCACAACATTCTTCTATAGAGTTCATTTGGTATCAGCTAGTTTTTCTTGTTTCTTTGAGTTTTTCATTGTCTTTTAATGATGTTTTTATCAGATCCTTGGTGTGATTGGGACACCACATTAAATGTTTTGATCTCTGTTTTTTTTTTTTCTCCACTTTAATTTGGTTTTGTGATCTTTAGTTCTTGAGAATTTCTAACACTTTTGTATCTTTCCTTGTTTATATATGTAGATGTAACCAAATACACCAGAGAATAGTTGCAATAGATACTTCCTTCTCATTTCTTATGCAATATTTAGAAATAAAGTTGATGTACTTCCGAACATTGTCATGGTTCTGCTTTCTGCATATAGACAAGACAATTGGGACATCATTTGGTGCTGAGATATTAGATTTTTCATTTTGTAGGTTACATTATTGTCTGTTGGAACAGATCCATACAAGCTCCCGATCTTGTCCCCCCACACTTGATGGATCTTTTCATAATGACAGGTTTTAAGATTTAAGGGGGATTGTCTTTGCCATTGCTTGGCATGTGGAGATGTCAATTATTCCTCTAACGGCAAGCACCTCTTCCTGGGTTTGTTGTCAAGTTATTTTCTCTTGGGCTGCAATGGCCACTAAGATCGAGGAGCAAATATGTCATGATAGGGTGCACCTTACAGTTGTGACCTCATTGCTGTGGTGGCTCCGGCATTGAAATTGTGTACAGACTATTTTTTTTTTATTCATGTTCATTTCTGCATCATTTTAAATTGCTCAATTTAAACTCGTACAATATGAATTGTATGATTAGCTACCAAGTTCTTTGAAACCACTTATTTATATACACTGCACATCAATTTCTAGATGAGGGCTACTGGGTATTTCTTTATTTTTTGGGCGATGAGTGAGGGCTATTGTTATATTTTCTCCCCTCATCAGCAATATTTGAGGGTTACTAAAACATGAAAATTAGTATATTTTTGCTTTGTCATGTTGGTATCACTGAGTACTCTTAATCTATAGGAAAGAAATTTCTGCAGTTTCAAATAGTATTTTCGCTTTCTTTCGATTTGCTAGTTTTTCCTCACTTTGTGCATACCATGATAACCCGTGTGGCTTTCAAACCTATGCATAACTACTGCACACAGACTTATGAATCAAGCCTTAAGTTAAACACAAGTTTCGTAATTCCACGGTGGTAATGTTAGTTTGTCAGTTAATTTATTATTATTGTAGTTTATCTTTCGAAAGATAGTGCTCGATAACTTCTTTATTCAAGACAAGGAATCTTTAAAATCAGTTTCTTATTACTTGGATTTATCGTCATATGGTAATTTTAGGATTTGTTTTAGTCGTCAGAATTCGTTTGTTCATTGTGGGTGCCCGTGGCTGCCATCGGTAAGTTCACGTCAGAATTTGATAGTATGAGAACGATCTATATGTATTTGATCTACAGCAAATAACAAATAAGATAATAATGAAATATAATATTTATAACATCATTAAAATTACAAAGCATTGTTGCTAAAATTACATAATCCATCTTTTAATTTATTTTTAAAGTTTAATTAAATTTTAAGCTTATCATAAATTTAGAAACTTTGCAATTGAATTCGAATTAATTTTTTTGAGATAAAAGAAATATATTAAATAAAAAAATATTAATGCAGGTTGTGGGGGCGGGCGAGCGGATCAACCCATTCTGCCTGACACTGGCTGTGTGGATTACGTAGTAGAGGCTTGTACAAGCTATATGTTTAAGGTCCAACCTACATCATACCTTTTACAGTAAGTTATTCACTAACTCACAATATTCACCCTACATTGTCATCAAGCCAAAATGAACAGGTTGAAATAGTTGAACCTTATCTATATCAAGTTAAACAATTTTAACATGTCTAATCTTAATTATGAGTAAAATGGCTCATTGTCAAAATATATGTCAAGTTGGACATGTCAAAATTGTTTAACATAGTCTATAGAATAAGATTGAACTTAAAAGAAAAAAAAAGCATGAAATATTACTTGAAACAATGCTGTTTGTGTTTCTCACATCCATAACATATATACTTAAAACAAGGCAAAGTTTATACAAGTAGACAAAAGTTAATATATAAAATTGTTTTCTCAGAGGTTAAACCAAAATAAGAAGCTCTGCTCGTATAGTAAAAAATCGTTAAAAAACATATTTATATTGGACCACTAAAATTAAATTATGTATGCTTATCCTTCAAGTAACTCTTGAAGGGTCTAGGGAGGTCAAAATAGGTCCGGCTTAAGGCAAACCCGTGGTCTGTGATTTATGTGAGGTCAAACTTTAAAAATAATAGGAGGTTTTCTTCCTCCATCTCCAAATTTCATTATGATACATCTTTATATTTATAATATAAATATATATATATATATATATATATATATATATATATATATATATATATATATATATATGAGTTTGCTAATTTGTGTACGTTCTATATTCAGAGAATACATTTTAACAATGTGTATCGGATTTTATTAGACGAAAATATCTTCATATATTATAGATTTTAAGTTTTAAGGTCTAGGATATTTGAATAATTTTCATTCTCAGAACTAAAAAAACAAGAAATCCTCCAAACCCTTACTCACATCCTTCATTTCTCTCCATCCATTCTCTTTCATCTTTCTCACTCTAACATTTCTTCTGTCATCTCTACTATATTCCCAATTGAAAAATAAAAAACAATTTGCCTTTTAAAGAGTTGAATTATTGGCATATTCGTCTTTAGATAAAGGTTCATTGAAGATCTCTTCAATATCATCATCTTCACTGTTAGAAGTGGACTTTAAGCCTAACTCAACCCCATAAAACCGGCTTGTAAGGTGAGGTTTGCACCTCACTTATATATTATAATTTGGTCTTATCTCTAGTCGATGTGAGACTTCCAACACACCCCCTTCACGCCGAGGTATAGACATCTCGTGCGTGATAGTAGAAATTGGGTGGTCCAATACTGGCCCGACAACGGGTGGAATAGAAAGAGAAATGCCCACTTAGAACTCGCTAGGATAGGCTTTAACCTCTCTAATTTCATCATCTGCAGATGTTGAATCATCATCTATAAAAAAATCGTTTAAGCCAATTACCAATTCCTTGAGATGTCATTATGCTTGTGAAAGTTAAATAAAATTAGATAAGACAAATTATAAAATGAAAACTCACTACAAAATCATTTTTGTAAGAAATTATTTAACAGCTGAGTGTTTCTGATTTTTTTCAAGGCCAATTATCAATTCCTTCAGATGTAATTATGTTTGTGAAAATTAGATAAAATTGATAAGACAAAAATTATAAAATAAAAACACATTATAAAATCATTTTTTGTAAGAAATTGTTTAACAACGAGTATTTCTAATTTTTTTCAGGCTAATTATCAATTCAGATGTCATTGTGCTTGTGAAAATTAGATAAGACAAAAATTATACAATGAAAACTCATTATAAAATCATTTTTTGTAAGAAATTGTTTAATAATGAGTGTTTCTAATTTTTTTCCAGGCTAATTACCATTTCGGATCTTATTATGCTTGTGAAAATTAGATAAAATTAGAGAAGACCAAAATTATAAAATGAAAACTCATTATAAAATCATTTTTTATAAAAAAATTGTTTAACTGGGAGTGTTTGATTTTTTTAGTTGGGACTATCATAGGAATGACAGAGAAAATGTTGGAGTGAGAGAGATGAAAGATAAAGGGTTGATAGGATGAGGGAGGTAAGTCAGGGTATGGGAATTTCTTTTTTTTTTAGTTTTGAGAATAGTAATGTACCAACTAAAAAAAGAACATACGTAAGTTAGCAAACTCCATATATATATATATATATATATATATATATATATATATATATATATATATATAATATTAAATAAATTAGGTAAATAGTAAGTATTGTTTATCAAAGGTATTTGTACGAGTATAGTAATGACATTTTCTCTCTTTTTTAAATTTCTTCTTCTTTGAACGATGCTCAACTTCTTTTCTTTCGACTTCCTTCGTTTTCCGTCGTCTCGTTTGAAACTTCATTAATCTTTTCTCAGGTACAAGTATTCTATTTTTTTTGTTGGTTATAGTTGTCATTAATCTTTGTTTAAAATTTGATATTTATTTTTATTATATTTTTCATGTATTGGATTTTGAAATCCAATTTGTAAAAGTATTCATCGGCGAACATCCAATTTTAGAAAATAGTCATATTTCAAAATTTGATTTAGGAAATGCATTGAATTTCAAAATCCAATTAAGAAAACTTATTGGATTTTGAAATTCGATTTAAAAAATATTACTGAATTTTGAAATCCGGTTAAGAAAATTTATTGGATTTCAAAATTCGGTGAATTGGAATTCTAAATTTGGTGAATTGGATTTCAAAATACTGTGAAGTTTTCTTTCGAATTTCGAAATATAGTATTATTTTTAATATATTTTTTAAAATTTAGTTTATAACTTTTTTTTGTTTTTGTTTTCTTAATTTGTTTTCCTTGCGTTATTTAATGAATTTCTTGATCTTCAGTTTATCATTATTATTAGAATTAAATATATTTTTAGTTCTCAACTATCAAGTCATTTTATTTTTTGTCCATTTTCAAATTTTGGTATATTTTGATCTTTGTCCTTAAGGAAATTATAATTTTTTGTTTTCCAAAACTAAAACCGTTAAAATTATGCTGAGTTGGCTAATGGTGTGCCACCTCATTTTTTCTTTTTCTGACACAAAGTCAATTTTTATCATTTCTTATTATGTATGGGTTGGTACGCGAACCACCACCAAATAGATTATTTAGGTGAGAGAAAACTAATTTGTACTTATCAGAATTAGCTCATCATCTAACTAATTTAAACAGTTAATAATCAGATTCAACATAATTAAATTGTGATAAGACCGACCTAAATTAAAAATCAATAAAGAAAGCTATAAATAAAGTCAAAAAAGTATAATTGTTGAGACATTTACAATATTAATTATTTAACCTATAAATTCAAACTTAAATATTAACATATTTTTAATATCTACACTCAATCAATTCAAGTATAAAAAAAGAGAAGAAGATGAAGACTAAAAAAAGATTATTTTAAATGAACATTCGATCCATACACTCGAAACACTTCCATTCTATTAATTTTCTTATGGTTTCATTTAAAAAAAAAATGAAATAGATAGTAACATAGTTATACCTGAAATATAATATAAGGTGGAATTACATCTACATGTAAAATAAGGTCGCAGCATCATGTCTGTGTAAGCAATGTTCTGTTTTGGAAAATATTCCCTTGGAAATGAATGGTCAAATTTATAATTATTAAGAGAATTATGCAAAGAAATATTCTAAATGCAGAGAGAAAAGAGAAAAATATTTATGGCGATGGAATAAAAATTAAGGATAGCAGCAAGTTGCAGTTGTGGGACAAATAAAAGAAATGTCCTGTTTGGATATACAAATCCTTTGTATGCAAAAAAAGTTTTGAAGCTTTCATGAAAGAATATGAATCTAAGAAAGAGAACTGAACCATTTACATAAATTAGTTCTTATTCTTCAATCATTTGAAACTTCCACCATCATCTCCCACTCAAGTTTCACTATCTACGAATCTTTTCTTTTTCAATTTTTTCATTCCAAAGATAACCTACTCATAAACTATATAGATTAAGATACTAACTACATATTTTTCAAACTAATCAAATCAAAAGCATTTGTTGAAGATTTTAAGGGGGGAAAATCTTACTTTTAGCTTTAGTCAATTCTAGTGTAATACAATAGCATATGATTGATACTTGGATGATGTTAGCTCATTCAAATGGCATGCATGCATGCATGTATATGATAGTAATATGCAAATGAAAAGAAAAAAGAATAAAGGTAGATGGGGCATGGGGTATGTGTATGAGCAAATATGTTGCATGAAAGTTGTATTGAATTTGGTTCTTTTTTAAGCAAAAAGAAAAGTGGGTTTGTTGAAGGTGGACAAAGAACAAAGCAAAGAGAAAAAGTTTGGTCATTTCACTATCATCTTCCTCATTCCTAAAGAGGCTAATTATAAGGAATCAATAAAACAAGTTTAGGAGACAAACAAACCCACACAAATACATTTACAAATGACTCATCACATGAAATCGACTTTTCTAGTTTACGTACTCATCCAATAATATACTTGAAATAAATTCATACATTTTTTTTTCTTTATTTAGATTGAGCTCTATGTTTATTTTAAAAACAAGTAGAAACTTGTATGTAAGAAACTAAAATCAACGTCTTTTTGTAACTTTCAATTTTATTAACAAATACACTAATGTTAATTAGCATTGATAAATATCTTTGTATTAGTGAATAAATTTTACATTTTTTTACGTAATAAGTATTTTATTTCTTAAATTTTTATTTTCATTAATTGATAATTTTATAAATACCTCCTGAAATTCAACTCAAATTTCTCAAATAAAGTTTCATATTCAAATTGTATAGAGAAGAAAAGCATATCTAAGATAGAAAAATTATTAAAGATGATGAATAAATGTATTCATAGAAACGTAAACATGAATTAATACTTTTTTTTTATTGGTTTCTATATTTTTAGTAAATATTCAATATTTTTTAATAAATTTTTTTAATGATTTTTTTAATAAGAGTTAATGTAGTATTTTTTTATTATATAAATGCTAAACTTGTTAAAAGTAATTTTTATATTACAAATTTTTAAGATATTTTTTTATGTGGTGTTTAGATGAGACAATTTAAGAAAGCAATTCATTTATTTAAATAATTTGAAAGTTTTTGAAGTAAGCAATGCATTTATTTAAAAAATTTACAAGTTTTTAAGTAAAATGATTTGTTTCGATGAGAAAATTGAAATTGGGAAAATTTAAAAAGGTATTTCAAATAATAACATAACAGAATTTAAAATTTATTGAAAAAAAGGAAATTGAAATTTCACAAGTTGCGAAATTTTAAATTGGTCAAGATGAAAAAAGTTTCCAAAACCTCGACTTACATCAACTTTCAGTTCAAATTGAATAATCTTGACATCTAGCTCGAGTCAACTTGGCTCGACTAGTAGTACAAACTTACTTGACTCAACCTTTTGTCAAAGTCCAAAGTCAACTTAAGTCACCTGAGCTGAAGGTTGAGTCATATGAGTTTGCATCGATTTGGCATAAACTGAAGATCAAGCCAACTCAACATAAACCAAAGGTCGAGTCGATTTTACATTAGTTGAAGGTTGAGTTAGTCAAGGTCGAAGGAAAGTTGAGTCAATTGGAGCTGAAGGCTGACTCGAGTTAGATAGGGTCAAAGGTCAACCCTAGTCAACTCAAGCCATAGGTCAAGTCGAGTCGGTCTAGACTGAAGATCGAGTAAAGTCTGAACGAATGTCGAGTAGAATCGGCCTGACTATATGTCAAACCCAGTTAATTTTGGTTGAAAGTTAAATTGAGTCAATTCTAGCAAAAGTTGAGACTAGTAATCTCGAATCAAAAGTCAAACTAACTTAAGTTAGGTTGAAGGACAAAATTGATTTTGGTTTAAAATTAAAATTAAAATACTTTGTCAAAAAAAAATTATAATCTAAAATATTTTAATTACTCAATATAAACAAACTATTTAAAAAAATCAATTATAAGAAATTTAAATAATATGTATTTTAATTTTGTCGAATTGTTAAAATCCTTCCTCCGTACACAATGTTAAAATATTGATAAGTATTTTTCTTGAACAATTTTCAATATCGTACAAATTATATGTATTATCTCACAATTAACTTGAAATATTACTTTAAAGAAATAATCACCTTAAGATTTTTTTTTTACTTTTTAAATAAATGATTAATCTTAAGAAAACATAAAAATTTAATTATTTGAAATAATCTATAGTGTCCATAGACGTTGGTTAGTGTTATGTCCGACGTCTTTATAGACGTCAGATATGACAATAACTGACATCGTTATAGACGTCAGACTCTACATTAACGTCATCCATAAAGACGTTGGATCGATATCTGACGTTAAAAGCCTAAAATAATAAACATTTAAAGTCCTTTCTGCACTAATATTATACACTTCCAAAGAAGAGTTAATAACCGCATAGATGTAAGTTATTACAATCAACCAACACACTCATTCATAATTCAATTATCAATATTTCACACTCACACCTAATGTATTATTTTGGAAGATTAATATTAATTTAAAAAATATCAACACTTGCTCATAAACATTATATTAAAAATGTATTCTCAACTCTTATTTTATGATTATACATTGCACTTATTATATTATAGCCTAATGTAAGACTATTTTCCACTTATCATCTTATTGTTTTAATTGTTTTAATTTATATGATCAATTTTAATCTATTTGATCAGACTATCAAAGAAGCTAAAATATTTTTCCTACAACAAGTCGGGTCTTTAATATCTAATTCTTATAAGTTATGATTTCCTCTTCAGTATTCTTCACAACAATATGTCAAAAAAGTAACAACATCACTAAAGAATCATACAATTAATATATATCATTGCATATTTATACACTTACATTTTTCACGCACATATTTTTTTACATATTATATACCACATGTTAATTAAATAACATCTTTAAATGCTTTTATTTATTTATATAAATATAAACATAATGCTTCATCAACTTTAAAACATATCAATCTTATTATATAAAAATCCAATTGAATGATATAATTTTCATTTTCATTTGAACCAAATTAAACAAAAGAACTTTAAATTTACGCAAGAATGATAAACTTAAATGAGAATTCATAAAAGAAATCTTTATTTCATTTTCATTTAAGTAAGAATATATATTGTTTATTTGAAAAAAAATACATTTTATAACAACCCAAAACCACAAAACCTATTTTATCATGTCTAATTTCTTTAATAAGTTAAAATAACACCACACTTATGATTCTAAACTTGTATAACATTAGCCTAACTCAAATTGATTACTCCAAACCAAAAAGACACACAATATATTCATAAAATGAAAACATTAGCTATATTCATAAAATGAAAACTCATTTTAATTAAATCAACCAAATATGATTATTTCAAACATACAATTCATCATCAATAACAAATATTAAAAATTACTGCTATACTCTTCAACAATTTAATAACTTTTCATTTTTCCTAATCTTTATTTCAAATTATCGTAAAACTTATTTTAACTCAAAAATTTAATTACAATTCAATATCTAAATATGCTTAGATGAAATAAATTTTTCAATTTTCTTTATATTTATTCATGTGTTTGTCTAAGGAAAGATAAAAATGTAAAGCAAAATTAAAAAAATTTCTAACTTTCTTATCAAGAAATAAACAAAATATATTACTACAAGCTCACATATATTAGTCTATTTAACTCGGATGTTAACTTCATATAGAAAAATCTATATACAAACTATAACATAGAAAAAAAATGTGAATGAATAACAAAAATTAATATATATATATATATATATATATATATATATATATATATATATATATATATATATATATATATATAAATATATATATATATATATTCTCGTGAACCAATCAGGATTTTTAATAACTAACTTTTATTATTTTTTATTTTAAATTAAATTTTAAAATTATTAAAATATTCTTGGATTTAAAGTTTGTTTTCTTTTTTAAGAGAGACATTTTTGTAATCTAAAATTTGGTACATTTTGTTAAAATGTACTGAAAAACCTTAAATTAGCAAACTCCATATATATATATATATATATATATAACACAATTTTAATTTTTAATAATATGTAATTCTAAAAAATTATTTGTAATTAATTGACTTTTTTATAGACAAATTTAAGTGCATTATTATAAGTCGTTTCTTTGTTATAGTTTAATCAAACTTAAGTGCAATACTAACGCACTTTTTTAACATTTAAATCACTTTATTAACAAATGTTTTATAAATGGTAAGAGTTTAATACAGATATTGACATTATATAATGCAACTTTAGAATAGATATTTAACTCTCTTTTTTCAACAAAAGGAAGAAAATGAATATCATATAATATTAGAGACAAAACAGTAATTTCCAATTATGAGAACTGAAATGTTTTTTTTTTTAAATCAACATTTTATTGATACTAAAATTATATATATATATATATATATATATATATATATATATATATATATATATATATATATATATATATATATATATATATATTTTGCTGTAATTAAATTAATATTTTTTTATAAGAAAATTGTTTATAAATTGTCTATCATTATCTAATTATAAGTAGGAAGGTGAGTAAAATCTAACTAATAATTATTTTTGGCAAAGATTAAACTCAGACGACACAGATCAAAACGAAAATATAATTCTTTTTAGTAGTTTAAATATAAAATTATATGCAACTTAAAAATTGAACAAAAACTGCAAAATCTTCATAATTTAAAGATCAAACTTGCAGAAAGAATATAAAACCATCAATAAATTATTAAGTAACTAACATATAAAAATCAAGTAATTAAACATATTCAAATTGAAAAGGGATCGAAAAAGGTAGATTTTATAATATTTATATAATTATTTAGTGTAAGTAGACCTGTCAAATAGGCCCCTATAATAGGTTCTGATCCTAGCTTATGTGGGTTAGGGTCAAAAAAGTCCATAGGGCCAAAAAAGCCCTTTACTAAAAAAGTCCTCAGGGTTAAAAAATCCCAAAATCCTGTGGGTCAGGACCAACCCATGGACTTTCTTTTTTACAATAAAAAATTAAATATTCAACAATAAATTACATTTTTACAGAGAAAAGAAACACGTATATTAAGTGTTATAACTTGAAAAATTTAAATTATGAAGCACACAAACTCAATCAGAGAAAAAGCTATCAACTTATATAGCAGCCAGAATCACAAACAGTAAAGAATGATTGTCAAAAAAA
>NW_014543255.1:479762-501863 GCF_000741045.1 Vigna radiata var. radiata | reverse complement strand
TATTTTGTGAAAAAATAATATTTTGACAAAGTTTGTATATATAATTAATTAACAACTTGTTTATAATAATATAATAATATTATTATAACAATAAAATTCAAACNTTAAAAAGAAATATTTATTATTATAATAATAAGATTTAATATAATATAATATATAAATGTTATTTTGTGAAAAAATAATGTTTTGACAAAATTTATATATATAATTAATTGACAACTTATTTATGATAGTATAATAATAATATTATAACAATAAAATTTAAAGTTAAAAAGAAATATTTATTATTATAATAATAAGATTTAGTATAATATAATATATAAATGTTATTTTGTGAAAAAATAATGTTTTGACAAAGTTTATATATATAATTAATTGTCAACTTGTTTATAATAATATAATAATAATATTTTATAACAATAAAATTCAAACGTTAAAAAGAAATATTTATTATTATAATAATAAGATTTAATATAATATAATATATAATATTTAGAGAGAGAGTAAAATTACAATAAATTATGTATATACAAATTATATTATTTCTAAAATTTAATTAAAGTTTTAGAGTGGAGTTAAAATTTAATTAAGTTTTAGAGTGGGCTAAATCCACTTTAACCCTGACCCTAACCCACTTGAGAGCGGGTTTTAGGGGTTGAGACTTTTTTCTGACCCCCTACTTGGGGGCTTCTTAAAATAGGGCTTTTTCAACCGTGGATTGGAGCTGGTCCTCGGGCCATGAGTTAGTTTGACACCTCTAAGTGTAAGTATTTAATTTTTTTCTCAAGTAAATACTTATTTTGTTTGAAAAATTCAATGTGATTTCTTTGGTTAAATTATTTTTGATATAATTTCAAAGGTAACAAGTCATTATCTTGTTTTTTTTTTCCTGAGTTTTTCTGGATTTTTTTCTTCATTGCACATTCACTCATTGTCTTCTCTACATATCAGTACTGCAAATGGAATGTCGTGGTTGGTGGTGGATGTTACTTGGGCAAACTCCCAAACTTTTAAATTTTGTTTATGTATAAGGTGAATTTATAAAAATTATATTATATTCTTTTTTTCAATGAAATCCGTCATTTTTTATTTTCTCTTTCTTTATTTTTTGAGTTACTTATTATTTGTTTTCATCTCAATTTATTACGTTTTTTTTTTGTTTATAAAGAAAAAAGGGAAAGTTAAACACAAATCATTATTTATGGTCTCACTTTTTACACATTTCATTTCATTCTTAAAAGAAAAAAAAAAGTGTACTTAGTGGAAGTGGTACTCTGGAAAGAGGCTTTTGTTTCATAAGTTACTTTTATCTAGCCTTCATCTATTAATCTTCTTTTGTCCTCCTAATACTCGTCTTCTTCAAAATGAACGATTGTTGTGTTTGTATGAAAATTTTCGACATTCAAGTTAGTTTTTAAAGTCAAAATAATTAGTAATGTAAAAAGTAAGGTCAAAACCTGATTACTGTTGTATTTATAAGAATATTTTAACATTTGTGGGTCTTTACCTAAAAGGGTCTGGATAGACCTAGTGGCCTAATGGCTTGATTACCTGAAGCGGTGGTTATCCAAATTTGGCTAAGTTATGTAGCATAGGATTTGTCAATATCTTCGACAGGCAGTAAGTGATATATAGTATTATTGGTAGAAAGTATGGTGCTCTTCATGCATGGTAGGTAGGCAACACTACGCTCTAGTAGATAACACAAATTGGTATTCGACATTCGATATCTGCATATATAACTAGATCTTTGGAAGGGTGTGTACAACATTCAACACTCGACATTAGGCACTCGACATCAGGTGATAGTAAGTACTCAGTAGGCGCTATTCGATATGTATAATCTATCTCTTAAGCAAATGTTGGTCTGTGGATAGTTATTAACTTTTGATAAATTTGGTCCTCGGTAATCGGTATGCCATTAGAGGTTATTATTAATAAGGGTGAAAGGTCTTCGGTTATATACAATAACATCCCTTAATATTTAAGTTGATTTTGATAATTTTTTTTTTGTCAATTTTTGACAAGAATATAGAAGTTAAGGAGATTGATAGTTTATTTCATCTTCTTTTAGTTTTTCCAATTTCTACAAGTATAATAGAAAGATAATTTTTTACCATAAAAATTATCAAAATAAGGTTGTAAAAATAAAATGAAAAATAAATTTCTTACACACAAGAGTTATTTACCTTAAAAAAACTAGAAATTTTAGTTTTGATTTAATGATTGATGAATAAGAAATATAAAGGAATTAAGGGCAATTGTTTAGATATTTATGGTTTCTTTTATAGTTATAAAATAATTCAATTATATTCTTATTTTTATTATATTAGTGACAATGATTAAATATATAATTTTTTAGACTTCAAAATTATTAGTGAGGGGTTATGATGTTTCTGATGGTCTCTAGTATAACAAGTGTAAGAAAATACGCTCCTTCTTAAATCTCACTATCAAACTCAACATAAATTCCACTTTCCTTCTTACTATATATCTTTCAAATCAAACTTGTTATCTTCTTTGAAAGGAAGAAAAGAGAAGCCACCACATTTTTTTTCTTTAAACTTCTTGTTTGGAGTTTGGTTGAGAATTATGTTTTTTTAGTAAATCTAGTTTAAAGGGTTAAAGTGTAGAGATGAAAAAAAATTGATAATCTTTTTTATCCAAAATCTGAGATAATAAATTAATAGATCTTTCACTTTTATATAATATTTTACTTTTTTATTTCTATTTAATGTGAGATTTTGATTTACAATTCAATTCTTAATAAAAAAAAAATTATGATAGAAAAGATAGAAAGAAAGATAAAAAGGATGGTTGAAAGTGAGTAATAAAAGAGAAGAAAATGAAAAATGATGGTTGATGGTGAAGAGTGAAGTAAAAAAACATAAATAAATAAATAAAAAACTTACCTGTGACCTTCTAAATAATATTAATACTCATTTAACATTTAATATCACGTTAAAATTCTTTTAAATAACAAAACTATATTAAAAAAAATAAAAATCCCATTAGTCCACAAATATTAAACAAATGTTAGAACCAAATTAAAAAATAGAAAACCAAAATATTAAATAAGTATAAATTAAAATTACAATTTAACTAGGTGAGAGAGAGAGAGAGAGAGGAACTCTAATAGTTGAATAATTGAAAACGAAAAACGCATGTCAATTTCCCAGCCATAAAAGATGCATATAATTGGGTAAAAATCTGGCAAATCACTTTTTGATAGAATCTGACGACCCAAAAACTCTATTCATAGAATCAACTTTCAAAGAATAAACTATCTCACATGTCGGCCATTGTAGAGTTAAGTGCAGGTTGCACTCGAACAATTCTTGAACCAGAATAATCATTACACTTCTTTTCCATTTCGATTTAACATTACCAACACAATCTTATATTCTTTACAACAACATTTAAATTCAATCTTATATTGGTTCAAATTAACTATAGTAATCTTTCTTTTTCAGAATCTTTACATATCTGCCTATGTACTTTCTTTCTCCTTTCAACCAAATCAATAGTCTTTTCTTTTATTCAAAACCATCCATATAACATTTCCAAGTTACAACATTTTTCATCAGATTGATTCATGCTAACTTAACCTATCACAACTTTAACTGTCCCAATAATGAATACTCCTCAACTAAATCTACACAAATTATTACATAACACTCACCAGAAATTCCTAAACCTTCACTTTTAAACATGATTTAAAATATAATTTTTTTTAATTCCTCAAACCATATAATATATAATCTATTTTGCAAGGTTTTTAAGATTTCTTTTGAAATTTCTTTCAATACACAAATTTTAGAAAATACTTGCTTTTCTAAGTTTTTATCTAGAGTTTACAAAAATTGAACAAATAGTTTTTTGTTTTTTTGTTCTTCTACCTTTTATACCAAATTAAGATCTCCAACAATCAACTTTATACCTTTTATCACTTACAAATTTCATTTGAAATGGAATCATTTAAAAAAATCCTAAACATTGAGAGAGAATTAAAATCTAGCTCCTTCTTACTACTTGATTGGGTGTTATATACTATCACATATCTAAAGCCATACGGAATAGTCCAAAATATTCTTATACTAGGTGTTTTATTTAATAAAATTTTAATAGAGTGAAAAAACTTTAATTAAAATCACTAAATTACCCACATGATTTTTTTTTTATTTAATATCATTTTTATTAGAGTGAAAAAACTTTTAATTAAAATATTAACTTACTACAATAAAATAAAGAAGCTCAAGTCCATATTCAAAACCACACATAGAAAACAACATTCATTAAATTAGAAAATTTTGCTCAGAAAACCACCAACTTCTGAACTACCTCCAAACCCTACCATTAAACCCTAAGAACAAACACAACAGGACATGACATAAAAGAAATTAACTAAACCCTACTTGATTACTACTAAATGAAAACAAGCAAATACCATAGCAAACTTCCTACTGAAATACTTAAACAACAACCCTAGGCACAACCTTGCAAGACAGTGGCTTCTTCATCTCCATGGAAAGCTTGAGTCGCTCTTCCAAATCCACAGCACCATCATGAGAAGGAACCCATTGAAAACTCTGAAGGAACTGAGCAAGCCAGAGATGAACAGAGGCCAAGCCCATGGCCTTCCCAGGACACACCCTTCTCCCAGACCCGAACGGAGCCAACCTCAAATCATTTCCCATTATGCTCACATCCTCCTCAATGAACCTCTCCGGTTTGAACTTTTCCGGTTCAGCCCACACCCTCTCGTCGTGCGTGATTGCCCACATGTTCACCATCGCCGTCGTTCCCTTTGGAATGTGTTTGTCTCCCACAGTCATATCATGCACCGCCAAACGAGCCCACGACAGCAAAGGGCCCGGTGGGTGCACCCTTAGAGCCTCCTTCACAATGCACTGAAGGTATCGCAGGTTCGGAATGTCTGCATCAGAAACCAGCCTCGATGACCCGCACACACTGTCTATTTCGCTTTGAGCCTTTGCTTGTATCTCTGGGTGGAGAACCATCCTCGCCAAAATCCACTCCAGTAGAATTGCCACTGTGTCTGTTCCCCTGAAAATCATTTCCTGAGATCCACTTCCAAGTTAGAACACCATACAATAATCAAAATAATACTTAAATCTAAATGTACTAATATGTCTTTAATTAGAAAATCAATCTCAATCTTCATATTTATTTAGGAAAATCTTCTGTTTCCTATTGTTTTCTCATATTTTTTTCATTCTCTTGATAAAAATACCATTGATCAGTAACATGCAAACATAAATTTAAATAAATCAAAACTTCATTTCAAATTTATTGTTACAGTTCATCAACATGCAAAATGAGAAGTCCTCTAAAAAACCATTACTATGACGTGAGATCGAAAGGAAAGATGATAAATCACTTACCCAAAGCACTGCAATCATATCAGCCTGGCTGAGTTTGTTTTCGTTTCCCAAATCAAGCAACACATCAAGGAAATCAGACATCCCTTCATCTTTCACATACTCACCCTTCTCCCTCTTCATTTTATGTTCCTCAATGATCTTTCCAACAAAAGTATTAACCTTTTCAACCAAATTCCTGCACCTCTTCCTCACACCCTGCAAATCCAACCACCCCAGTAACGGAAAATGGTCGCTCCAGTTAAACACACCCAAAAGCTCATACCCTTCACTCACCAAGGCCTCAAGCTCAGTCCCCTCACCCTCATAAAACCCATAACACTTTCCAAAAACGGTCATCATTACATTGTTCAACGACCCCAAATGAAGCACCTTTTTAACCTCCACCTGTCTGTTCTCACTCATAACCTTTTTCAGTTCTTCCACCATTTTCAACCCCACCTCGCACCGGAACCCTTCGAATCCGGCTATTCTCTTTGGAGAAAAGAGGTGGAGGGCGGATATTCTCCTCAGGTTCCTCCAGTACTCCCCGTATGGTGCGAACCCCATCGCACGGTAAAACAGAAGCTCGTAAGCCGACTCCTTCACCGGTCTATCAGCAAAACCAGTACTGCCCAGAATCTCCTTAGCAGTTTCTGGTTCGCTCGAAATAACAAACCGGGTTAAGCCGATGGAGAAAGCCATGAGCTTCTCCGCACTGTGGGAGCGAGCCAGTTTGGCCAACGCCCGGTGAGGAGTTAAACCGGTGAAGACTCCGAGCAGGGCCGTTACTGGACCAGGGATAATGGTTCCGGCCGATGACTTGGACAGGGCCCAAGCAAGGCCCCCAGGAGTAAGGAAAATAGTGAAAAGGAAGGTGAAGAAGATAACACACAGAACGGCTTGGACGGAAAGAACTGGGGCCTGAACAAGTTCAGGGAAAAACAAAAGGTGATGAAAATCCAGTGACATTTTTTTGTTATGGTGTTGTGAATGTGAAAGGAAAATGGTAGAGAAAAAGAGTACAGAGATGCTAGAGAGATGAAGAGAAAGTATGCTGTAAGGAAGGAGTACTGAATGGTATGAAAGGGTTGGTGTTATATAGAAAGT
This sequence comes from Vigna radiata var. radiata, assembly GCF_000741045.1. Lineage (NCBI taxonomy): Eukaryota > Viridiplantae > Streptophyta > Magnoliopsida > Fabales > Fabaceae > Vigna > Vigna radiata. The sequence continues at coordinate 495,372 of NW_014543255.1, read as the reverse complement.
GATGAGTGGTGTGGTTAAAAATTTCATTAACCATGGTTAAACAGAATAAATGTCTCCCAAATCATGTCTTTTATTTTACACATCTACTCTGAGTAAAATTTATTAAAAAAATAAATATTTATAGTTTTTTTAAGACAGTTGGATACATCCTTATATACCTTTCATTCATTATAAAAATAAAATAGTCATAAAATTTAAATTTTTATATTTTATAAAAAAAAAAATAAGAAATTGATCTCAAATAAATATAAAATTTTAAATATAACAAAAATATTTTTCTTAAAAAGAAAAAAAATAATAAAAATTATGGTAAAAGAATTATTATGCATGTTAAAAGTATATTTTTTTTATAAAAAAAATTAATGAGCCAACTTTCATCTTTATATTAAATTTTTAAAATTATTTTAAAGCTGAATTAATTCATTATATTTAATAATTTATGATTAGATTACTTTTATTTATTTTCTGAAAATAATAATAATGATAAAGAAATACTAGAGGTTTCATATATTCATAAATAAAAATATTTCTCTTATAATTATAACATCTGATTTTGATTGATAAATGCATGCAAATTTATAGGATTAATTGTGTATTATATTTTAATTTAATGCTTATTCATAACAAAAAAATCCGTAATATAAATTTGATAAATTATTAATAAGTTTATGATCATTATTTTTTAATTTTTGTAAGTAATTATGAATATTAATTTTTAATTAAGTTCATGATCTAAGAAAAATGTATTATATTTTTGTTTTCTTAATTATTACAAGATAGTATGAGGAAAATAATTTGAAATATTTTAAGATTGAAGTGAAAGATCAAAAATTAAATCAAAATAGTTTAACAAAATAAGACAAAATATTTGCCAAATGTTATTTGTGGTATTTTTTTTTTCTTTTTAAGTATATATAAATCATTATAATTTTGATTTTAAATTTTTTCTGTTTTTTTATTACTTCTCATGTTCCTCATATTTTTTAAACAAAAATATACTTTGACAAGAAAGGAGTTTTAAATAACTTTTGATGTGATTGTTTTAACAAAAGGAAATTTATATAGTAAAAACAAATTTGTATTAAATGATATAAAACATTATTAAAATAATTGTGTTCAAAGTTGTTATATAAGCATGAGGAGAAAGAAGGTTGGGGATGTATCATGTCTTTTATTCTTTCTTTCATTTGGTAATCATACATGTTTCGTGATAATAGTCAATTCAGTTATTCAATTCTTTTCTTGCACATGAGATTATTATATATATTTAAATACAAGTAGTTTTATTTTTATGATTAAAATATGATTAAAATCATAAAAATATTTTAAAAATTATCTATTATATTCTATTGTTATTATTTTAATATTAAAATAGTTAAAATCCATCGTTTTACATTCTCCAAAAATCGCATATTGGATTATTATATAATATTGTTAATATCAAGAAAATTAATTTGGTGTTAAGATGTTAAATTTTAATATTTAATTGCAAGAAAAATAAACAAACAAGATGTTTGAATACTCAGATATTATGAATTGATATCTTTAATTAATTATTTTTGTACAAACATTTATTCTCTAACATTAAAGTTTAAGTTTATAATGATTTTGAATATTTTTAATTAAGTTTTTATTAAAATATGTAACTTACTAAGTATTTAAAATTTTTATATGAAATAATTAAGTTGATATTGTCAATTTTTTTAATTAACTAGGTAATATTAAATGTAATCTTGTCTTGATAAGTGATTTTTATTGACATTTATTGTTTTTATTGAAAACATACATGTTAATGATATCTTTATGTAATGTGAATTCTAATACCTGAGTTAATTTGTCTCATTTAATTAATAATCTTTCATTTAATCAAGGGATTCAAAAATTGAAGATGGGAAGATCCATAACCTATCAATAGTAACCTGTCATTAGTTTCTTTTTTATATTTTTTTAAAAGATTTTTATTGAAGTTATTTACTTATTCAAATTTTGTAAAATGATATTTTTTTTTAAATACTAGAATGTTATTTAATGATTTTGGAATAATTTGAATGTTTAATTTTTTGTTTGTGAAATTGTATAGGTGGAAACTTTAATTCTAACTACTATTATTTTTATAATAATCTTTGTTAAAATATGTAAACATTTTGATTATATTGATAAAAGTAATAAGTTAAATTAATTCATTTTAATGCATTTAAAATAAGATATTGCAAATTTTAGTACAGGCCAGAAATAAATCTAACTCGCTAAAAACCCTTCTTATCAACTTACCTAAAAATTTTAAATATTAAATTATATTAAAATAAACTCATGTGTATCTGTTTTAAAATTGGACTTTAAGTTTAATTTCTTTTAAAAAATTAAGTGATGGAACAAAAATTATATTAAAGAATATTTTGGTAAATTTGTCTCTACTTTACCTTTATATAATGAAAAAAAAAAGAGATATTTCTATTTTTGTCCTCTTACTATTTTACCTTTATTTTGGTTTTTAACCAACATTTTTATGAGAATTCAAGATTTTCTTCTCAAATTTTATGTTGGAGTATATAACAAAATATTCTCATTCGAATAAAAGTGATGGAAATAATTAGAATTTAAACTTTAGAATTATTCACTAGTTTACTAATCATTGCTTTAAACTTTAGAATTTAAAGTAAAGAATTTAAAAATATTTTTTCAAAATTCTCTTTTCAACCACAAAAAGAGATCTTAACTTCAACTTTAATAGTATGTTTATAAAAGAATTATTATTTAGAGTATGTTGGTATATATCAGTGTATAACAAACTGCAACCATAAAATAAATGTATTTTATGCAAAAACAGATAATTCTTGTTTATTAAAAATGAGTTTTTTACCATTAAGTAGACCCGAGGACAATGACTCTTAATCATAAGCATATAATATAAATTAATGTCATTAATATAAATAACCTTCTTTTTATTTGATAACATTGTCATACTTCCAAAGCTTATATCACTTTAGTTTGACTTGTACATAAAAACAATATTATAACTACATTTATATACTCTACCATCAAAATAATTTTCATAATATAATCGAACACACAGGTATGATTGTGATTAGTTAAAGCAAAATCACGTCTTTAAGAAATGGTACAGAAAAAAGTCAATTAATTATGTATTTATATTTAAATATTTAATATTTACTTGTGTCCCTTTCTGCAAAGAGAATTTGCTATTGAATGTTTCACAAATGGAAAACCATCACTGTCAAATGTAGCTCTCTAGTATTAATTTGTCTTCATTTGCATTTATATTCTTTTCACATTAAAACCTCTGTCTTATGCTCTCTTTTTTTTTTAATGGTTATTATTATAAATTATTTATCAACAACTTTCTTTTTTCCTCACACATTGACAACATATCCTTCCTTTCTAGTTCATTGGTATTCCTATATATTTTTAGAGTATACAGTTAAGTTTCTCTAGAAAACTAATAATGCAAAAAGGCAACTAGAATGATAAAGGAATATTCCACCAACATGATAAAGAAATTATAAGTGATTACTAAATTAAGTAGCTTAAAAGTAAATAATTGCTTTTTAATTTTGTAAAGGATTAATTATTCCAACGTGTCATACATACTATGGTTAGGATAAAATTATTTTTAAACAACATAATTTGAGTCATATCAAAAAGTTGTTAGCATTATTGAGTAAAAATGTGTTTAGTAGTTTAGATTATAAAGAAATAAAAAACCTAATAAAAAAACAATAGCATAAATTCACTTTCTTATTTAATATATATAATCAATAATTAATTATTATCAATATTCAGTTATTTTTATTGAAGGTTTTTCTCAATTCATTAGGGCAAAGATTAATTTTGCTTCTGAGACGATGACAAAATAATATTGAATGATGGATGATAATATTGTTGAGAATCTAAGTGTGAGTCTAAGTCTCACATTGAATATAAATGAGAAAATAGAGCACAAAGATGAAAGACCCATTAATCTATTGTCTTTAGGTTTTGGGTAAAGAGTGATGTCGATCCTTATATAGTTGGCTCCAATGTTGTTGGTGTTTGTGTAACCCACTGGAAACCTCCTCCTCGATAGACCCAACAGAGCCGATGGTTTGTCTTGGTGACTGGCTTAGACGAGTATAATGATCCCTATACTGAAAGTCTTCCATTACCTTAAGGTTTGATTTTGGGTAAAGATTGATGTCGATCCCTTATATAGTTGGCTCTAATGTTATTGGTGTTTGTGTAACCCACATGTAATCTCCTCCTCAATAAACCCAACAAATATTTTATTTATATTTAAGATATTATTTAATTTTAATTTTTTTTAATTGTAATTGAAATTAAATTTATTGTTTTAACTAAAATTTATTGTAATTAAAATAATATTTTTCAATATTGATCTCATTTTGGAATAGATAAAATAATCTTAAAAAACTAATTAGATAACAAATAATATAAGGCATATATTTAGGAAACTAATTATATACTAAATATATGCTTAACTATAATATAATAATAAAATATATTTACATATATCTTCACACATCCCTACAGTCAAAGCAGAAGGATGACGAATACTAAAACTGTCCCTAAAATCATCAAACAACACACACGAAAGTCCTTTAGTAAAGATATCCACAATCTGATATCGTGAAGGCACATGAAGAACTCGAACCTGATTACGTGCAACCTTTTCCCGTACAAAATGTATGTCCATCTCAATATGTTTGGAACGTTTATGTTGCACCGGGTTGCCCGACAAATAGATAGCGCTAATATTGTCACAATACACAATAGTAGCCTTGGTAACCGGACAACCAATTCCAATAAAAAATTTCGCAGCCAACACGACTCAAAGACCACATTAGCAACACCCCTATACTCAACCTATGCACTAGACCAAGACATATTGAGAGGGTAGATTGACGCTTGGAGGACCATGACACCAAGTTGTCACAAAAAAAAAACAGTAACTCAAGGTAGAACGTCTCGTATCGGGGCACTCACCCCTATCAACATCAGTATAAGAAACAAGAGATGTGGTCGAAGATGAATTCAGATGAAGACCAAGATCAAGTGTACCTTGTAAATACCGGATAACACATTTGAGATCTTGCATATGGTCCACGCTTGGGTCGTGCATATATAAGCACACCTGTTGCACCGCATAAGAGATATTTAGTTTGGTGAAAGTGATATATTGTAGAGCCCTAGAAAGAATATTATGAAGAGTGGGATCCTCATAAGGTGCGCTAGAAGTAGTACCCACCTTAGCGTTGGTGTCAATTGGTGTTGAAGACGATTTGTTAAAGAAATACCGGCCCTGTCAATAACTTCTTCGACATATTTGCACCGTGAAAGGCACATACCACCCTTATGTCATGTCACTACAATGCCAAGAAAATAATTCAAAGGACCAAGGTCCTTCATAGAAAATTATGATCTCAGAAGGTTCATAATATTTAATCGGAGAGGATGAGAAGAGGCAGTAAATATAATGTCATCCACATAAAGCAAAATGTAAGCCATGTGTGAACCCTTTCGATAAATAAATAATGAGTGGTCACATTTGCTATTTGAGAAATCAAGAGACAAGACATAATTAACAAACCACTTATACCAAGCACACGGTGCTTATTTAAGACCATATAATGACTTACGCAAACGACAAACATAATCTGGATCAGTATGGTCACGATACCCTAATGGTTGATGCATATAAACTATTTCTTGTAGCTCACCATGAAGAAAAGAATTTTCAACATCCAATTGATGGATGGGCCATGCCTTGGAAAGAGAAATAGAAAGAACAATGTGAATCGTAGCTGGTTTCACTACTGGCTAAAAGTTTCTCCACAATCAATGCCAACCTGCTGAATTTTCCTATTACCTATAAGAGGAGCTTTATGCCTCTCAAACACATCGTTAGATTTCTCAGAGTAAAAATCCACATAGATCAAATAACATTAACATTAGGTTGATGGGACACCAACTCCTACATCTTATTTTTAATAAGAGCATCATATTCATCATCCATGGCCATTTTCCAATTGGGATCACGAAAGCTGCAACTAGGTTACGAGGTAATGGAGACCGAGTAACTGAAGTGGCTAAGCCATATTCATCATCATATTTCTTGTGTAGCTTAAAAATGCCCATTTGGCTTCTTATGACCATACGAGGCAATTGAATGTGAATATGAGGGGAATGTACTATTTGGTCCGCTAGTGTGGAGATAGGAGAAGTGGATGGGCTAAGGGAAGGAGAGGCGGGTGGGCTAGAAGGGAAGTGTGAGCTAACAATGTCTAGGCTCATAGGATTTAGGTCAGTAGGGGGTAGGTTTATGTTTCAGGTTGGTTCATGAGAGGAGCAAAAACATTTGGAGATTGATTATGAAGGTGATGAATGATATATGCACTCATATCATCACACGAGAAATCATAAGAGGTAGAAGAAGATGAATGCAATTTCTGAAATGGGAAAACATGCTCATCAAATAAGATGTGACACAAATTATAATCTTACTAGAAGATAAATCATAATACTTGTAGCTATGATGATGCGAAGGGTAAGCCATAAACACACATGGGGTAGATCGAGGTTGTAATTTATTGATTGTGGTAGATGGAAAGAGAGGATAGCATAGACACCCAACACTCTAATGTGAGAATATGAGGGATCCCATTGGAATAGAATTTGAAGAGGAGAAGTGTTTCCCAAAACCTTACTTCGAAGAATATTAAAAAGATATGTTGGCATTTGTAATGCATGATGCCAAAAGGAAGAAGGAAGAAAGACATGAGCAAGAAGAGTACAAAGCAATAATAGCAAGAATCCTCTCGCCTGCTATCTAAACTATTTGAGACACTTTCAAAGTCAAGAATGTCGCACACTCTTCTTCATTTAGTCACAACAAGGAACCAATCCAATCTTCAAAAGATTGTAGTCTCTGATCTCGCAGTTACACCCAAATGTGCATAATTGATCAACCTTTGTAAACGCAGTCAACCTGTTCTTTAAGAAATCACAAGGAGTTGATCACCACGGTCACTTCTTGATTCTTGGAGCTCTTTCTCTCTTTCTGTAAGATTACATTTTCTGCAAAAGATATCACAAACTATTAGATTCAAAAAACTTCTTACAGAATTTGAATTCACGTCAATTTATAGAATAACTCATCACAGACGCATTTTAATCGACTATGCTACTAATGCAATCGAATATAACAATTATGGTATAGTAGTTTGCAACAATCAAACCAACTAATTGAATTCGCAATTAATGCAGTCGAATGAAATTTAATAATTGGTCAACATATTTAAAAATATGACTGTTAGACATTTATGTCAAGCATTAACAGAATTTCAAAACAGTAATAGACTTAGTCGAATGCGACACACATGTAATTGACTATGTAAAAGTGTTAATCATAGTTTTAAAAAACTTTCTCTTTGAAAAATCTCACAGAACACTTTGAAAATAGTTTGTGCAAAGACATGAGTTTTAATCGACTTACCCCATAATGATATTGACTTAAAACTGTTGTTTTGCCACACAATTAAAGTTCAACATTCGTATTGTGGTTTTCCTTTTCCAAAAACACGTGTCGTGCATTCACATATAAAATCACATATATAACACAGTGAAATGCAATGAATAACACAATAACAACACAATCATATTCTCATATATGCTCAAACAGATTCAACACATTTATTATAAGCATATAACATGTAAACATAAAACATGTAACACATGTGTTATTAATTATGCATTGTCATCATCAAAAAATCATATATTACTGAGATAGTGGGTTCAGCTAAAACTGTCCTCCCCATATCAACAACCTTAACATAAACAATACCATGAACTAAAACTGTTACTTTGTCCAACGATGAAGTTTTTACTCAACACTTGGTATCTTTAGAAGAAAAACTTAATTGTTAAATCTTACCTCAACGGTACGAAATGAAAAGCACTTTGTTGTTTTGAGCAAGCGTTAAATGATATTAAATTCTTAACGTTCAAAAATAACAAGAGTGATAAAAGATAAGATATATCTGCTACGTTCAAAATCTACTCTATTCTTTGCAAATAACATACTCTACACACATCCACATACTTCATTTAAAAATTAAAAGTGGACACTAGAGACAAAAGATAATTTCATGGAATGTTCTTCACTTGAAGCTGAGTCTAAAAGGAAGTACAACCTAATTCAATCAAACAACTTAAAAAGCAAGTATGCTCTAACAAGGTGACTTTAACCAACGACTATTGTACATGAAGAAAGAGAAAACACAAGAATCAAGGCCAAAAGTTGAATCTAGCGAACATTTCTCCAAGGACAAATATATAGAAGACAATTTAGATAAAGAATCAAGAGGATAACATACAACAAAAATATTCATCCTGAGAAAAGCGTTCAGAAGAAAAGCATAGAAAAACTCAAGAAAAAGAAAACATATGAGGAGAAGAAAAGAAAATAAAGTCTATCAATAGTCTCGAGCTTCATTGTAATATTTGCTTACTATTGTAACAAGAAGAAAAACTCAATGCACTATACGAACCGTCTATCTTAATTAAAAGGAGGAAAAACCAAAAATTGTGTACTTCTTAAACCCGTTCGGTTCTTATCACAACTATAACATAAGATGTAAAAAAAACAAAATCTCCCCCTAAATGTGATATTTCCCTTAAACTCATAAACAAATTCTGAAAATGGGTTATAATTTACGGTCAAAATGGGTTATAATTTGCGGACCAATCTGGTCCACCACGGGTTTGAGTCGAGTTGCGTTTGAAAAAATTGTATTTTTTTTTATGCAGGTCAATTTTCAACCCGGCTCAATTAAACCCGGCTCATTCGTGTTGAACCTGTGGTGAGTCGGTTGACTCACCAACTCACCTAATTTTATTTTATTAATTTATTATCTTATGAAACCCTAAAAGTACCATCTGGCTCATTATACGTGGATTGTATAGTACTTTTTTTATTATTTTGAATTGTCTTGAGTTTAACAGGGGAGTGAGATTTATTTATATTTGAATAACATAAAGTTTGTAATTTTTTTATTTAAAAAAATTGTAATTAAGTGAGCTAGTGAGTCAATCCGTTTAATCCATCAACCCGTGGTGGATCGAGTCAGGTTCAAAATTTTCTGACTCGCTAAAAAATGGGTCGGGTTGAATTGACTCACTAAATGACCAATCCATAATGGACCAGGCCGGATCGAGCTAGATTACCCATTTTGACAACACTAATTTTCACTTAAAAGTTAATTTCAAAAATATAATAAGAGCTGAAATTGATTTTAAATTAAAATATAAAATATTAATATATAAATTACAAATCTTAATTAAAATGTAAATATTCACACATTATAAAGTGTTTTGAAATTTAAGTTTGGTTTAAATCTTTTTTGGTCCCTAAGTTATAAGTTGGTGTTCAGTTTAGTCTCTGTTTTTAAAAATGTCAACCTTTGGTCTGGTGTTTCATTAATTTCGTTAACGGTTGAAACTGATTTAATATATTTTTTATAACTTAGAAACCAAAGATTGACATTTTTAAAAACCCCAACTTATAACTTAAAGAAAAATAAAATTAAACCTTTAAATAGACCTGTCAAATAGGCCCTGACCCTAGCCCATGTGGGTTAGGACCAAAAAAGTCCACAGGGCCAAAAAAGCCCTTTATTAAAAAAAGCCCCCAGGGTTAAAAAGCCCCAAAGCCCTGTGGGTCAGGGTCAACCCATGGGCTTTCTTTTTTACAAAAAAAACTAAATATTCAACAATAAATTGCATTTTTACATAGAAAAGAAACACTTATATTAAGTGTTATAACTTGAAAAATTTAAATTATGAAGCACACAAACTCAATCAGAGAAAAAGCTATCAACTTATATAGCAGCCAGAATCACAGTAAAGAATGATTGTCAAAAAAACTTGAATGTGAAGATTGGTGGCAGTGTTTAATTTAGATGCTCTCTAATCAGGCATAGTCAGTTGATTTATTCCAATACCTTATTAACATCAATATCTGGAAAGTAATTTTGCCTACTATAATTATTGCATATTTGAAAACAGATATGTCCAATGAGAGAAAAAAAAGAGATACTGTATACATATCCAGAATTGGAAACTAAAAAAGGAGATATTTTTAAAATGGATAATGATATTTAGACAACATTTTTTTGACAACATTTGAATATTGATTACGTGTCATTCTGTGATTGGTCAAAAATTACTCCACAATCAATGTTCAAATGTTGTCAAAAAAATGTTGTCTAAATATCATTATCCTTTTAAAATATATGATTATTTAATATTAATTTTGATTCAATAATGACTATAAATTGTTTTAATTAAAATATATGTGTGCTTGAGTTTTTTTTAAAGAAAAAATAAAAAGAACATTATTATCATAATTATAAAAATGAATATAAATAATTTTTATTAATTTTATAAACAATTTTATGTTAAAAATGATTTTTTAGTTTATCAAAATAGTAAGTTTTAGAAATAATTAAATAATTAATAATGTTTAATTTACAAAATATTATCAACAGAAATTAATAAGATAATAATTTTAATTAAAATATGTATTTAATAAGATAATAACGTTTAAGCTAATTTAGTTTATTGAAAACAATTATTTTTACTTTTCTATTTTTCAAACGTAATCATTTAAAAAAACACTGTGTTAGTATTTAAAACGTACAATGTCTCAAAACTAACAAATGTTATTTTGTTAAAAAATAATGTTTTGACAAAGTTTATATATATAATTAATTGACAACTTGTTTATAATAATATAATAATATTATTATAACAATAAAATTCAAACGTTAAAAAGAAATATTTATTATTATAATAATAAGATTTAATATAATATTTATAATATAATATATGAGAAAGAGAGAGTAAAATTATAATAAATTATGTAAGTTTTAGAGTGGAGTTAAAATTTAACTAAACTCACTTTAACCTTGACTTTAACTCACTTGAGAGAGGATTTTAGAGGTTATAGTTTTTTTCTGACCCCTCTATTTGAAAGGCTTCTTAAAATATAACTTTTTCAACAGTGGATTAGAACTACCCTGAAGCTATGGGTTAGTATGAGACCTCTACCTTTAAATGTCTTCTTTCTTGCTTTCCCTTTACACAGCTCTTTATTATTCTTTGGAAATCACAGTATTTGCACCTTTGCCTAAAAACAAGTGTTTATTTTCTCGGTCTTCCATGCTTTCACGATCCTAACCGTTACGCACACTTCAAGCAAGCAACAGTATAAATCATCACTGCATGCACGCTACCTACAAGAGTATGACTGATGAGTCTTAATTGTTATTTTTAAATGAATTTTTATCTTAATATCAAAGAAGTTTTATAAAACTATATTTCAATTAAAATTAAATTTTTGTTTATATATATATAACTGAATCTTATTTAAAATATATATCCTAAAATATATATCCTAAGTGTTGAATTTGTCAACTTAGGAATGTCCGTCTAATGGAAAATTATCTTTTCGATGAGTATTGTGATTAAATTGCACACGTGAACGCTTCATTATGATGACATGACAAGCATAAGAAACTGAAAAAGAGAAAGCATAGAAAACAGCTTGCAAGGAACAGTAAAGAAGCAAACTCCGGCAGGTGGCAACCATGCATTGTAACGACACAGGAAATAAGCAAAACCCCACAAAAAAAATAATAACAGAGACCACGCCTCAAACAAAACCCCAGCCATTGGTTTTTGTTTTACTGTCACACTTTTTGTTGTTTTCTTTTATTATTAAAGTAATGATAAAAATTATGCATTTTCAAAAGTTATATTATTAGTGTTATTTAGTTATTTTTATTATTAGTTATCTTTTCTTGTTATAGTTTCAATACAATGAGAACAAAATGAATAATTATTAATTGTGATTAATGACTTAAACTAAGAAATAACATGTGCTATTTAGTGCAGAAAAGGAATATCAGAGTAATACTTCTAGGTTAACATTTAATTTGAATTCAAGGGATATCATAGTTTAAAATTTATTTTGATATGAAAAATCCTTGATAATCATGGTGAAAAAGAAGCCCCACTGACTGTCAAATCACTTGATAATATAAAACTAAATAAAAAAGAAATAAATGTTAACGTTAAAAAAACCTCGGTAACTAGCATAGAAAATGTGTTTTATTATTTAGGAGTGAAGACCTGTTACTATTGGTACAGGAACATCGACATCAACAACGTGAAGATGAGGTGTTGGTATGATAACTAAAAAAGTAGACATGAGATATGATATGATACTATGGTACAATGTTGTACAGTATGAACAGGTAATGATTCGAGAGCCCGAGAAGCACCAAGGAGATGATAACGGCGCCGTCCATAAAACCCATCCACATAACCTGTTTCTTCACTCTCTACCTAAGACCTATGTCTATGTGGTCCAGTTACACGTATAGGTCAGTTTTCACTTTCACCTTGTTCACTGTGCAACGTGCACTGTCATGCGCAACAGTAAGATATCGAATAGTATGTCACACTCACAGCGGGTTACAGTGAAACTATAAATTACACTTTTTTATTTTCAATTATATATATTTTTTTTTATATAATCGTAACAAAGAAATATCCTAAGGTTTAATTAACCTTACATAAGCATCAATAATTATACTTCTTATATGTAACATTTGAGTATGTCATAGCTTTAAGAAGTAATGACAAATAAATGAATAAGATAAACTGAAAAACAATTAAATATTTTATTTTGTAAAATGTAAAAGACAAATAATATAAATAGATAGATAGATATAATGATACTTCTTACAAGAGTTAGTTTTTGCATTATAACTTTTTTTTTTGTTTATTCTAATATAAGATTTAAAATTAAATAATAGTTAATAAGAAAAACAAAAGATTAAAATGAAAAAGTTAATTATAATAAATCACTATAAATTATTTGGTCACTTCTTAGCTTTAATTTGAATCTATTTTATTATTTTTCAGTTTGATCACTGCATACCTTTAATTAGAATCTATTTTATTATTTTGCAGTTAGTGAAAGGATTAAATAATATTGAACTCTTGTGTTGTGACTTTAAGAATTTGACATGTTGACATAGAACGAGAATTTTTACAGGGAGTGTGATTGAGTATTGTTGTTGTTGTTGAGTTGAAAGCCTATCATCCTTCGTAAAACATTCGAATGAGGTGTTCATCCTTTGTGAAGATTCAGAGGAGGTGTTCATCCCTTATGAGTTACAGGAGAAGTGAGTTTCATCTCTTGGGATAACAAGAGAGGTGTTCTAACCTTAATATGTTTTATTTTCTTTGTGATTGTAACAGTTTGTTGGTTTGTGCTAGTGAAGCGTTAACTCTCGGTTGAAATTAACAACTGGATGTAGGATCTCTATGATCCGAACCAGTATAAAAATTACTTGTGCAATTTTCTCTCTTCCTTACTCTTTTAATTTATTTAAATTGTTTTAAGGAATTTATTTTTACGTGAGAAAATTATTAAAAGAACGATTTGTGATAAGAAACCAATTCACCCCCTCTTGGTTTATTGAACGCATTAACCATTCTGTTGCACCGCTCTGACACAAGTCAATAATAAAATGTCATACGAGCAAGATTGTGCAACAACACTCAACATATTTTAAAGATATTTTGATTCAATATCTTATTATAGAAGCAAACAATAATTGAAGATACTGTGAAGATACATTTAAAGAAAATCTAGAAAGCTGATTACAAAAATATTTATCCATATAATGAAGTTAATTTTATTTCCTCCCTAATCAATTATTCTAAATATTGTCATATGAATATTAACCAATCATGAGATAAGAAAATGACTATTTAGATTGAAGACTGCGAAAGTATATTCAGATGATTGAAGCAACAATGTTACAATGTTTGAAGTTTAAATTGTTGAATGGTTGAAAAGAAAAGAAAAAAAAATGATAATTCAGAGGGAGTAATGCACTCTGATTGATTATCAAGAGCTTCCAAAAGTAAAAAATGACAAACATATTTGAAGATATTTGTAAATATAAGATATTTTGCATCAACGATTAAATGACATAGCATAGTTGTATACAAGACCTAGATGAAGAAAATACACAAAAAGAGAAAAAAAAAAGAATCAAAGTGTTGAAACTCTGTTAAATCTATTCTTAAAGAGAAAAAAGAAGAAAGAAAGAAAAAAAAATACTCTTTGAGCTTATATTATCATATACATTTTCTTAGAGGGTGGGATTGAATGAAATAATTGTAAATCCTTCACTTTGAAAAGTGAATCTTGTGAGTTTTATTATAACATGCATGGAGATATTTATAACATGCATGTGATTTCTCATGCATGTGAAATCATTTGATTATTATAACATGCATGGAGATATTTATATTCATGTTCTTGGTGTAAGACCCAAGGAAATGTAGTGTCAGGAGTGAAGATGTAACATCGTTTGTGTTTGTTATCAATAAAATTCATATGTTTTGACAAGTAATTTGTAGTTGAGTTAGTGAGGGCTCCTTGTTAGGTTAAGTGGTCATGTGTTCAAATCTTGCCTAGAGGTTAAAATCTTTTGTTTGTTTATTTAATATATTATTTGGCTTAAAAGGGTATTTTATTTTGCTAAGTTTCAGTAGTCTATTTTTAGGCTCAGAATGAGGTGATTAGGAGTAGTCAGTTAGAAAGGGGATTTTACTAGGTAATAGAGGATGACACGAGTTAAGGGAAGACAAAAATTTTAAAATGGGAGTGAGGGAGTAAGAGAGTACACATTGTGAGTAAGTGGTAGACTTGGTTGGAAGTAAGAACATGAGCTCGGAGAAGGTGATAAGCTGGGTTGTGAACCTTGGGTTGTGAACCTAAGGTGATAAGCTGGGTTGTGAACCTTGGGCAGAGTAAGGAAATTATGATTGACTAAGGTATGGGGAAGCTAACCTAGTCCTTTTCTTTTGAATTATAATATGCTAATTTATAGTCTTGATATCACCACAAACAACATCATATATTCTCTCTTCATACACCACTAAATGATTAGAAAAATGGGTTGTGAACTATAAGTTATTATAAGGATTCCCCTCCTTACTTGTAAGACCAAGTCTAAAATTTCGTTACTCATTCCCAAACTCGGGATACAACTAATCAATTATCTTCCATTGTAGTGAATCTGTAGTATGTTGTAAAACTCCAACACATTTTCTTCCATTTACACAACATGTAAGGTTATTTGCACTGTCTTATAGTTTGATTGGAAGATACCATAATACTTTTGTAAAAGGATCCTTTTTTAGTGTTTTCTTCATCACCATGATCATCCTTCACTTTGTATTATTATCCCACATCTTGGATGTTGGTGCAATATAGTTGTAGAAGGAGGGATGAATAGAACTTGTATACATTTTAAATGTTTTGCGCATATATAAAGAAGAAAGTATAGAATGTAAAGAATAGACAATACACATAAAGTTTTTATTGATTCACCCTCAATGCATAGGCTATGTCTAGTCTCTCAAGCAACAAGCTTAAGAAGTTTCACTAATTAATTATCCACTAGTAAAAAAAGAGCAATATACAGCGCACATTATGCCACGGTTCATC
>NW_014543255.1:466523-471937 GCF_000741045.1 Vigna radiata var. radiata | reverse complement strand
AAAAAAATAACTTAGGCAGCGGGTCTTTAGACAACCGCGGCATATTGCGGAAATTATATACCGCGGTTTTAACCGCGGCCTAAAGTCTTTGACTTACTACCGCGGTGCAATATACCGCGGTTCGTAAACCGCGACCTATAGTTAAAAATAACCGCGGTAAAATCCCCTCGCTGCACTAGTGATCCCAATTTGATTACAATGAGTATCAATCTCTCCAAGTATCACGAGTATCAACCTCTCTAGATATTACGAGTACATATACCTCTCCAGGTGAGTACACTCTCTCCAAATAACAAGTATAAAACTCTTCAGGTATAACCTTCATAATATCCCCTTGAGTTCAAGAACTCTCAAAGTAATAATAAGGAACACTCTCAAAGCAAGAAAATGCAACGAAAGCTCATAGGGTAAACTTCAGAATGTGAAGAATATTATAGTGGCCAGGCTCTCAGCCCATTGTTTTTAGACACAATAATTTTTCTAGATTTGACTCTATGCGCTCAATATCTTTTTCCTTTTCTCTTCTCGTTTATTATGTATTTCACTTTCTTATCGTGCTCGTTTTTCTATCTTTTCTTCTTTACCTTGGTTTTTGTATTTATATACATGTTAAGGAATATGATTATTGAGTCTATTTACTTCTTGAGTCTTTTCACTTGATTCAATATCTTTATTTTCCTTTACTCATTGAGAAAAGTTATGATATTATCTTCAAAGCTTTTCATTTCTTCCTTTGTTAGATTTAATTTATTTTTCTTTTACAAATCAATCTTGAATGTATATGAATGTTGCAACATAAAATCTTCAAAATCATTAACTTCTATTATCTTTGATTATTTGTCTTTCTCTTTTAGTGAGTATCTTCCCATACATTAAATATTTTTGTTGTTTCCATATTTGTAATTCTTTCATTTTTGATATCTCTAGAATATTTACTAATTTTTAATTGCTTATTTATTTAGTGAATTTGAACCATTGTATGATTATTCTCTTAAGGTTTTGTTCGATTTTACAGTCTTTAATATCTTTCTTTCTTTAGCCTTAACATACATGGACTTTGTAGCACAAATATATTTCTTCATACATGACATTCAGATCTTTAATGTTGATCTCCAATATAATCTCGAGATCTTCAATCAACCAAATATACAATCAATTGATTTCATTTAACTCTTGATTTGAATTAGAAGGTACTTGATATTGAACTTGTTAACTTGATCTTCCTTTCCAATGTTTAGATTATTCTTCACTGAATAAGTTAATTCATAATCCATCATACTCAACTTTGTATTCATATGATGTATTATTTGGCCAATTCATGAATGGTCTTATAGACATCAATCTTATTTCTTCTTACTCGTTCTTGTTTCACTTTGTCTTATCAATTTTATATTTGAAAAGTCTACTCAATAGATTGGTTTGATGAGTTTTATCTTTTGCTTGGTCAACTTTGACTTTTGATTAATGTAGTCAATTCAACTTGAATGTTTGATAAGTTATTACTTCTTTGTTTCATCTGATGGGGCTTTCATCATCTAATAATTACTATCTTTGGTTTTTTCCTCCAAGTACAATTGACTTGTATCACCTAGTTTTCACTTCTTTAACTTACTTTGTCTAGTCTTGGGTTTCTAACTTTTCCAATTTTATATTAAGAAATATTCATTATTGACAAAACTTACTTCAACTCATGAGAACTCATTAGAATACAAGTATGTTAATATAACACATTATTTCATAGCACCTATTCAAGAGTTTTCCTATTTATTGATTTCTTATATTTTAAGTTTGTGAATCATTCTAATATGCTTTCATTATTTTATAATTTTGTTATCATCAAAACCTAATCAAGGATACTACTTAATGGGTTTTGTATCATCTAGTTCTAACATTGGATACTTGTGAAATGCGTACATTATCCTTTTCTGCAACATGCAATCAATGAGATATGCATGTCATTTTTTGTAATCCATACCCATAGAACATATATTTTTTTGCTTTATAGAGATGAGTCGATAATGTATTACCTTTTGGAAGCATTTGATGCAACAACTCGAGCAATTTGATGAAGATTTTATCTGTCCTCCCATTTCTTGCCTTAATATTAATTAAATTTAATATTGTTGACAATCCCATGAAAATTGTACAATTGAAATACAAAGATTTCTTTGAATCCTTTTTCAACGAATCATATTTTAGTCTTTGCTAGAAACTTTCTTGTCTAACATTATGAATTATCTCCTTCACATGATCCTTAAAATGTATATAAAAATGTTGAGATTGCAAGAAATTTGAAAAGGTTTAAAAATTCATCACGTCAAATCCATGATACCCTGTTAGTCCTATAAGAAATTAACAAAAACCCCAATTTTTTTCCTAATGTAGTAGAGTGATAATCAAAGTTTCAATATAAAGAAATGACAAAGTTTTAAGTAACTATAAAGTGTAATTTATCCAATGGATGAGGAATGAAAAATAGTAGATGCTAACTAAACTAAAATGAACCTTAGAATGATCTAAGTGAAATGCATGTAACTAAGACTGAGGTAGAAACTACTCCTAAAACAATGAATAGGAACTTCAATATGAATAACAAGCTGTAATTAAAACTGTTGAAAGTCCCACATCGACTAAAGATAAGACCAATTTAAAGTATATAAGTGGGTGCAAACCTCACCTTACAAGTCGGTTTTGTGGGGGTGAGTTAGGATTAAAATTCACTTCTTAACATGGTATTAGGGCCAAGTTAAAGCCTATCCTAATAATATTTGTTGTTTGTGGATATATTGTTCCACTCGTTATCGAGTCGTTAATGGATCACCCATTAATGTCTACTCTCACGTTCGAGATGTATATACCTCGACGTAAGGGAAGGTTTAGAGTATATAAGTGCGTGATCTGCCAAACCACTTAAATATCATAAAATCACACTTTATAACCCAATTTAGTAGTTTTGACAACAAATAATGTTCATTAGCTCTTTTACACTTATGCTCATGTATGCTAATATGCATAAATAAGTTAGATGCAATGATTTGAATGGGAACCTATTTGAATATCTAAAATCATGCACGAGATGAATCAAGAATCATCAAACAACTCTAAATTGTCAAAACTACACCACAAACTAGAAATGACATATTTAATCAAGTCAGTGCATCAGGTTCATTCGGTTTAACATGCAAGACTAGATTATATGATATGCAGAGGCTTGCAACCTAGTTAAATTACTAAAAAAATCATGATATGCATGTATCTAGAAACATGAACAACATAAAATTCATAAATTTGATGTTAAAAGCATGCTTGGCAACAAAACTAGTGTATCAACTTTTGTTTTAGTTTTTAACGTGTTCTAACTACTCTATTATGTAGAACTTAATAAATTGGCTAAATGCAAATGCAAACAAGATTAAAATTATCCTAATTAACTACTAGAATGAAGAATTTAACAAAAACAATGACAATTAAAATTCATAACTATAATCAAGCCTAGAAAACTTAAATATCATAACTACCTAACCTAACTAGTAAGAATTTTAATGAAAGTCTATATCTAGAATTAAGTTCACATGCATGAGTCTAATGTAGAGAAAAGTGTAAAACAATAATTAAAACTACAATTAAGCATTAGAAACTAAAACTCATTATTCAAACCTAAGCTAGAACTAGTTGTGAAAAACTAAAATAACTACCTAATATGTCAAACATAGCAATATGTCACATAATTGGAATTATATGTTTGGAACAAGTTCCAAATAACATAAATGAAATGTTAAACATAAAAAGTGGAATTAAAAGTAAGTTTTGAAATGTAAATCATGTTCAAAACCATAAATTGTAAAGAAAACATATAAAGAAAGCAAGTAACCTAACTACACCAGAAAACACTTTCTCTTCGTATGGTCCTACTTTAGATAGCCAAGGTAAATTTATGATTTCTTGGTTTATAAGTGGTCACTTTGTACTCACTAAACCACAACATGTATCCCTAACTAAGTTTAGTAAGATACAAAAGTAAAGACACATAGTCATCAATAGAAAAATGAATTTTAATGAAGAAGTAGAATACGCATTGTAAAGAGATCAAAAGTAAATGTGCACGAACATAAAATATGAATTATAAAATGCAAAAAGTAGTAGAAGAATTTGAAAAGTCTTGCAAAAAGAATAAAGTTGCATTGGACTAACTTGAATTGGAGTTCCAATTGTAGAAGAATAAAGAAATTTTGAAGAACTTGTTACCTAGCTCACTTTGTAGTCTTAGGCACCAAGAATCTTCATAGAAACTTTCTCCTAAAGCATCTTGAAAAGTGCAAAATGTAAAGTCTCTACTACTAAAAAGAATATGTCTTGAAACCAGCCTTATATAGGTTTCTATAAATTGAAATTGGTAAAATCAATAAAACCTCATAAAATAATTCATGGCAATTTCCAATTACAAGTTTGGTTCATTTGTAATCCATTCCAGTCAATGCAAGTGTGTATCGTTGTTCTTTAAATGGTCAAGTCTCCAAGTGAGATTATATTCATTACGGTAACGAAGGGCATTACCGAAGGCCAAAATCCCTCAGAAAAGGCCACAAGCCATCGCTAAAGGCCAATTACCGAGGGCCCGACGACGGTCAAAAAGCCCTCGGTAAATAAGTCGTCGCTACTTTTACCGAAGGCTTTTGGCCCTGGGTAATTACCGAAGGCTTTTGGCCCTGGGTAATTACCGAAGGCTTTTGACCCTGGGTAATTACCGAAGGCTTATGGCCCTGGGTAATTACCGAAGGCTTTAGGCCCTCGGTAAAGCCTTCGGTATGATGCAGGGATAAATGTGTTGTGTTTGTTTTTCTTGTCCAACCACACATACCTACAATGTACACAACATACGCAGACCTGCATAACAGTTTCAATCCACAAACAAACTACATATATATTGTCCATCCCAAAATATTTCGTTCATTGATGAAAAATCATAAAGTATTATCATCATAATGTATTGACATCCATTATGTTTTAATAATATCATAATAGTAATATCATTCAATTCTAATNAAAAACAAATGTCCCAATATCATAATGTACTAACATCTAAATGTACTAACATCACTATGATCAATAACAAAATGAAACTAAAATTTTACAAAGTCTTCAGACGTATCTTCATCATCCTGCTCATCTGTAGATGGTTGGACTGGTGTGGGCTGGACTGATCTGGGCTGATGAGGGACGGCGGGTGACGAGGAGGGTTGTGGCTGGATCGGAGGGACAGTGGAAGGAGTGTCTGAAGTTTGAGGCAGCGCTCTCATGACCAGGGACTTGAAGCTTGAAAACTCGTCTCTCAAGTCAGTGTATTGTTCTTTCAATGCACGATTTTCCTGGTCACGTTGCTCTAGTAGTTGTGTCAAGCGCTGGATGGCCTCGTC
>NW_014543255.1:401282-464390 GCF_000741045.1 Vigna radiata var. radiata | reverse complement strand
GTTCTTCACCTAAAGCAGTGACTCTTCCTTTCCCCTTCTTCATGGCAAAAAATGCAAAGGATCCCAAATTATAGTCACCATGGAAAAATGTGATGACAAAATCAATCATAGTTGAATNGCCTTTAAACACAACTTCTTTGCACTGCATGATTTGATTATTCCAATCTACTATCTGAGTGTTGATGTTGGGCGTGGCCAATCCACTCTAGGCTATATTTATGTTTAATAGTTGATCAATAGGATAAGGTGTTTTCAGCTATAAAAAGTTTAAAGCTATACCTTGAAACCCCAGCACTAAGATTAGTTACTCAATAAAATGCTTAGGCTAAAACAAAATAAAGGGTGAAGATGAAGATAAAGAGTAACTGTTAAATGTCTAAATTTTCCTATTTTTCTATGTTAATATTACTTTTTTAGAATAGTTTAGCTTTTAATTTTTTAGAATTAAGGTAGTTTAGAGTAATTAGGATTAAAAAAGGTTTTTGATAGAATTAGTGTTAATTTTACCTTTTTAGTTAGATAAATATGCTATTTTACTTTTTAGGAAAAATATTTCGAAAAATAAACATTAGTTGCTTTTGTAGATTTTTTTTCTGTTTAACTTTTCTTAAAATTTTTGCAGATTCATTTTTTTGATGTCATTTGGGCTGAGATGTGTTAATTGTCGGAGTTGGGCTGAAGCCCTTTTTGCTGAAAAAAATGAAACGCAGCGTTTTATGCTGCTGCAAAGAGGCAAGTTGACGGGGTCTTCCATTCCCTTTTCATTTTGGCAAAAGCTCGCGCAAACTTCTTTCCCCAATTTACAAACCCTCGGTTTAGGGTTCTTCAAGAGCAAAAGAAAAGAAGCAGCGACGCGATTTCAATGGATCAATGCGGAAGCTAAAGAAAGGTCCACGACCCAAAAGGAAGCAAGCCCAAGATGTTGATCGGACCAGTGTCGGTTGGAGCACAAAGTGAAGCTGTCGCGATCAGAGGTAGTTGAAGGAGTGATTCAAGAAGCTTCTACCGTAACTGATTCTTCCCCCTTTTCCCCTTTTCTTTCATTTTTCTGTTTTTGGATTTTCCCTATAAAAAGGGAGTTTTGTAATTTTGTGAGTACGTGCACTGGGTGACAGGCAGTGTGCTCTATACCTTGCTTTAAAGTTTTCTTTGAGTTTCAAATTCTCTCTGCTGTAGTTTTAGAATTTTCAGTTTTTGTAGTGTAGAACCTTTGATCTTTTGCACTAGGTTCTTGGATAATTCCATTGGGTGACAGACATTGGAGTATTCATGAGCTCTGGTATTTTGTAATTTCAAATTTTGTTTTCAATAAAGTACTGTGAATTTCCAGTTTCGATTTTCTTTACATTTAAATTTGTTCGGTTCATTTCTGCACTTGATTTTACTTTCCTTGCTTTACCATTCAATGATTTTACATTTCAGTTTTATATTCTGAGTTTCTTGCGGGTTTGGTTCTCTCTTTTATGATTTTCTTTGTATATCCATTTCCAGTAGAAGTTTTCATTTCCTATATTTTGATTTGTTTTGATAGTAATAGATNATTTGTTTACNGAGTTAGTTGATACGTGATTAGGTTAGATTTTAATTCTATTTTTGGGTGTTTTCAGATTTTATAAATTTCCATTCACAGTTACTGCTTAAATTTCTTTCTTAGCATTCATTCCCATATTANTTCTTATCATTCATTCACTTAGTTAATTACCAAATTAGGATATCCTTCATATTACTTGAATTTTAGATTGTGAATTTTGTTTTAGTTTCTTTTTGGTTTTTAAGATTCTTTTAATTGTATTAGCTTAGTCTTGTTAATCCTGATTGCATCAGTTATCGTAATATAGGATAGATATCATGCATTGTTTTCTTTCTACTTTTCCATTAGTTTTACTTAGATTTTAATTATTTTAGTTTCTCTTTTTAGATTTTAGTTTCATATTTTCTTTCCCCACCTATTTTTAGAAAATAATAATTGGGTTAAATTCTACAATTTCTAAACTTAACAAGAACCAAGTCCTTGGATTGATCCCTAGTCAACCCTATATTACATTAGTGGAGATTAGGTTTGTTGAGCTTTAATGCGACTAAAAAGCCTTTCAACAGTAACGTTTACATAGTTACCTTCGGAACAACTCAATCCCTTTTCATATTGTAATCAATAAAAGTTCNCTTTTTGTATCCCATATATATGTTATCACAATTATAAAATTCTACAATTCCAGTATGCCAATTTCAACAAAATTAGGAAAAAAATTTAACATTACATTGAAAAGGATAAAATAGCAATTAATTTCATAATATTTAAACTTGTTACCTCTAAAAATCCCAGCAGCAGGAACTGCTTTCAAAAATGTTTCTACAGCTCCCAATTCATATCATACACTTACAGTGCTCCAGCAACAGCATTTCCAAGGAAGAAGCATAGACCAATGCTAACTCCAACTTCAGGACCAAGGGCTCGACCTATTAGATAGTAAGGTCCCCCACCCTACACCACACANAAGAAAATACTAAACTATATCAATTATTAATGCATCCTAAAATTTACTTAATTTTTTGGAAAAATAAAATGCTATCCTATTTACACTTGATCACTTGAAAAGATTTTGTATTGANTTATTTCAAACACAAATTTAAGCTAAAAGGAAAGATAAAGGAATATGCAGAATTATGATAGAACACACAAGAAATAAAATTGTGTTGACCTAAACTTTCATTTTAAGGAGAAAAGAAGCTCTAACAAAGTTGGGACAAAAACCGCCTTAGATCTAAGTGTCCTTTTTTAAAAGACTTTACTTTTGACAAAACACATGATGCATTTAATAATCGCATAGCTTACTCAAAGTAAAAGGAAAATAATTAGTAATTATTTTTGTCACAAGACCACATGGAGTCCTTAAAAGGAGTCCAGGTTTTAAGAAAGAATATTCTAGTTGGTCCAACTGTATGCAATGTACTGTCATAAATATTAAATACCCAATCATTCCCTTGTCAAAAATCATAGTACCTCAACTTGAGCAAGACATGACAGCAAACTCCTTTTTCAAATTAACTAACAAGTACAACTTAAATTTGTGAATAATACAAAATAAAAGTTAAAAACAAAGCTATCTAAAGCATAGTTAGTTTTAACAATCAGATTTTGTAAAATCTGCAGTCATAGCAAATAAGCAGTACTTCAACTTACTCAATCAGATTTTGTAAAATCTGCAGTCATAGCAAAAAAAGATTAATCTAAAATTAAAAGCATTATAGTAGAGTAAATTTGACCGAGAAGGAGAGAAGGAGAGACAATGCTACAGGGAGAAAATGAGTCTGGGATCACTTCTCTTAAGAAAAAACTTGAAGTTCACATGGCAAGGGACGAGTTACTACAGAAGGAAAACCAGGAACTCAAAGAAGAAGTTGGCTGCTTAAAGTCACAGGTAATCTCACTCAAAGCACACAACTTGGAGAGAAAATCAATTCTCTGGAAGAAAATACAGAAATCCATCCATGGCAACAACAATTCAGAACCAATTCAACTTAAAGCATCACCAGTTCAGGTAATCACATGTGAAAAGAGTTCAGAAAATGCAAATATACATACAAATCCAGATATTCAAGACTCAGCACCTACAAAAGAAAAACCAGCAATAGTACCAGTTCCTCCTTCTCAACCTAACATTATTCCATTTGGAATGGAAGTGAATTAGAGGTTTTCATTATACATTTCCACACAGAACAGAGAAGGACATTACCTCGTCACACACCCACTACACTGGCCTCACCCTACGATAGTGGAAGCACTGGTCACGCCGCCATAGCACCGTCAATGCACCACCTCAACACCGAAGTCACGCTCACACTATCCTCACACCGTCACAGCACCATCGTCAGGTCGCCCCAACATCGTCGTCACGCCGCGACAACAACCTCGTCAACGAACACCCTCGAACAGCCCCCTCGCAAGAATGTGCACCGTCAACGACCACCCTCCTCACAGCGATTGAAGAAATGGGGGTTCTCAATGATAACGGAAGATGCGATTGAAGAAATTGGGGTTCTGAAGTGAGAGAGGAAGAATTGGGGGAATGCTTGGCGAAAACAATTTGGCCGAATGGGAGAGGGAAAACCAAAATCTGATTTCATTAAGGCCTATACGGACGGTCCAAGGCCTTCGGTAAAGTCAGTTCCATTTATCGAAGGGTATAAGACGTCGGTAATCACCGTTTCATGTGGCCTTCGGTAAGGCCTTCGGTAAATCAAATTTACCGAGGGAAAAAAAGCCTTCGGTAGTTAGCCTTCGGTATTTAGCGCTTTTCTGGATTTAAAACGGCTAGTGTAGGTAATGTATTCTCTAAATTGTCCATATGAATTCCTTACTTGTGGTAGAATGAAGCAGTATCAACTTAAGCCAATTCTAGATCACCTTGGTAGTTAGTTAAGCTTCCCATACAAGCTTTTCTTTTATAGCATGTTCAAGTCAAAGTTGATCTAATTCACTCTAGTCAAATGTCAAGTTCAGCTTTCTTTGTAAGTTTCTTAAATTAATACAACTAAGTCTAATTAGACCAAATACACATTTCACACACTCTCATTTTAGAATATTTAATTTTTTGTATTTCATTAGTTCCTAAATTTTGATCAATATTATTTATATTTCATAGAATTTTAGTAGTATTTTGTATCGATTTTCAGGTGACATGAAATAAATAGGTGACGCTAAATCAAGTACAATCAAATATGTACTTGAAGATCAATTTAAAATACAATCAACAAATATTTCATGAAATATACAAAATGTGATTAAAATATATGTAGTGATAGATGATGGAAAAGCATTTAGTTTTCCTAAATTTTCTAGATGGACAATTCAATAATCAATATAATAGTTGTCATTATTCTCTCCTTTTGTTTTAAAAAAAGGAAATATGAACAATTAAAATTGGAGGTAGTAATTAATATTTATATTGAATCTAAAAAAAAATAATGGTTCACTCAGTGTAATTAAACTTTATACTTAAAAATAACTAAAAATTTGATCAACAAACACTTAAAATATGAACTTCTAAAATTAAATATTACAATTTATCAAGACCGAACAACCTTAGATCCAATATTGGTAAGGCCAACATATCACATATAAAAATATTAAATGACAACAAAAATAAATTTTAATAAAAGTACATACATATATTTCAAGCTAAAAACTTTAAATAAAAAATTAAAATTCTAATAAAATTGGATAAATATTAATTTTTTATACATAACCTGATATTAACTTTAATCTTAATTCTAGTGTTGTTATAATCTTTTTTTTGGGAATTTTAATTTTATTAATGTTAACTCTAATTTGTGTTTTAATTATACTAATATTAACTCTAATTTTAATTTTAATTATACTAATGTAATTCTAATGATTTATTTAAATTAATTTAGAACTTAATTCTAATTATATTTCGTGACGATGTCGGCAAAGAGAAGTTTTGTAGAGCTTTCGAAGGAAGAGAGACACGTGTATAAGCAAAACTAAGAAAAGATAGTTATGGTGTAGTGAAAACAAAAAAGTGAGACTGGTAGAAGTAGGTTTTAAAGGTATATTACATTAATTGTTACAAATAATCGATATAAAATGTGATTAGAAAAACAATTAAATCAATTTTTAAAAAAAAAAATAATTGACATAATATTACCAATTCTGCACAATTTACATTGGTTAATTAAACAACATATATACTATATCCACCCTCATATGTTATAAGTTTACCATTGTGCCTTTGTTTACCATAGTTATGCTTAAACCAATTTTATTTCTCAATAAGTAGGTATTTTTCCACTAATGTTATAGAAAATTTTTAAGGTTATTAAGAAGGCCAAGAAGAGCAAACATGGAATACATTTATAATGATATGTGTGTGTGAAAATCAGTACAATTTTGATGGGTTTTTATTACACCCTAAAATTATTCTAACACTTTCTTATGATGACAAATATGGTGCTTGTGTCTTTATAAATACTAGAACCTTGGTAGAAATAAGACTTATATCTTCAAAAATATTAAAACCTTCATAGAAATAACAAAGAGAGACAAACTTAGACATTTCTACTACATTGAGTACTCATAATATAGAATAACAAAAAAGCTCTAAAAACATAATTGAACATAACTCTTAAAAATTTTAACAAATCATTCTAGAAAGTCATATATGAGTATGTTAAAAAAAATTAAAGGGTTTTGACAAAATAATGCCAAAATATAAAAAGAATAATATAAACATATAACAGAAAGTATAATATAAAAATTAAAATAGAAAAATAATTTAAAAATTAATTTTTGTATATTATATTATTTGAAAGATGTAACTATATAATAGTATTATAATTTATATTATTAACATTCTAATCATTAATTATAATATAATAATTTAACATGTAAAATAATAATTATTTAATTTATATAGTTAATTAAAACTTAAAAAATGTTTAAATATATTCTTAATATATACATCTACATACATAATTAAAAAATTTAAAATTAAAAAAAATGGCGAGCCAGTATGTTTGTGTGTTCCTCTACAAGCCTGTCAATCCTTCCTTTGACGAGGTAGGTTAGAATTCTCAACCTGTTTTGTTGTGGCAACCCAACTTACCTCATCCCATTTTTGGTGGGCCAATAACGGGATAGGTCAAACCAAGACGGATTGACGTGTTTTGTCACCCCTATTCATGTTACCTGACTTATATGTTATGTGAGGTGTCTTGTGCCTATTTTCAAAATGTCGATTAATGGGATTGCATTCTCATTTGGAAAGGTAATTATCATTTTAGGATTTGATATACTAGTGTTTAGGGGTTACAGAAAAATTCAAATCAAAGGTTGCGACAAGCACGTGCGAATGCAAAAAGGGGAAAATGAATGCGTCAAGGCCAGCAAGATCGTAGAGAGAACTAGAGAACATTGTTGAAACATCAAGTTTGACTAAAATGAGATCAAAGCAAAGAAAGACATCGAGAAAAGGATAATCGAAATAAAGACTAGAGTCAATTCGAAAAGAAAGTTATACACAATAACTGCTACAAAACTTGGAAGCAAAAAGGATATTTGGCATGATATGGGCAATTTTTGTTGGAAATACACAAAATTGTTTGGTGTTTGACAATAATTACGAGGAGGGATGAATTGGTTTTTTTTTATAAAACTAGCCCTTCCTTGCACTTAGCATCAAGTTTCTCAAGCTCACTTAAAACACAAAGAGTTCAGACAAAGCACTTTGTTCTAAAAGTGGTTTTAAGTTTTTGTAACTTTAGAAGAGCTCAGAAATGATGTATATATAGGCTGAGTTCGAAAATAGGTCAGAAACTCAAGAGTCTTCTTATAACTGTTGTGGTTAATTGATTATTCCAAATGATAATTGATTATATGTAAACCTTTTCAAAGTATTTTTCCTGAGATAATCCATTATCCTATGTGATATCGATTATCTGCGAGCCATTAAAAAAGTTGTTTTTCTAGGATAATCGATTATTTCAAAGAGCATTACCATTTATGATCTTTACTGGGATAATCGATTATCCCATGTCATAATCGATTATTCCAGTCCATTTTTTGAAAAAATACTACTGTAATCCTAAGTTCTCTTTAACTTGTGATCTTGACAAAGCTAAGTCTAAAATACAAAAGGTAAGTCTAGAATACAATTACAAATAGTTAAAAAAAAAGTTTTAATTGAATAATAGTTTCTCTAATCTTCAATCCCAAGGTTAGCTTCATCATCAAACATTTTTTGTCTTCAATTCAACCTTTGTTGCTAACAATCTCTTTCTTTTTTATGATAATCGAAACTACTTATTTAAAATTTTTGTGATTACCTCCATATGCACATCTTAAAAAGGAAAATAATATTAGAAGTATATATATTGCTTTAACATTTAACCTTCTTCTTCCCTTCTTCTATTCGTAACAAAAACATAATAACTCTTCCTAAAAGATGTATACAACTAAATAAAAGTTCCCCTTAAATTATCAATCCAATTATCAACAAATTCTCCCTCAATTAGACAAGGTATGTAAATTGGAGATAATGGATGGATGATTTTAACAACTAAAAGAACTTAATTAATGAAAAAGAAAAAGATTACATTTAAAATTCATCACTAAGTGTAATTCAATATTGGTTAGCGTAGTATCTAAATCATTAAGCAACCCACATACTTCTGCATGTTTGGCTGCTTCGAGAGTGAGCATTTCTTCCATCCTTCTATTGATGTTGGTAGTATTTTTTTTTTCATGGTGCAGTAATATCAGCAACATTTGACATAAGAAAATTTTCATCTCCCTCTTAAGAAGTCACATCCCCTTTATGGATGAATTTAACTTGTGATATTGACAAAATTAAGTGTAAAATGTAAAAACTAAGTCTAGAATACAATTACAAATAGCTAAAAACAAAAAGCTTTAATTGAATTACACTTTCTCTAATCTTCAATCTCAAGGTTGACTTCAACATCAAAACTATTTTTTCTTCAATTCAACCTTTATTGTTAACAATTTTAGAACAATTTACTAAAACTTCACGAACATAAAAAAATAATAAAATAAATGTTGATTGTAACAATTTGAATCTCAATTTTGATTGATTTCTTTAGTCAATTTTTATTTTATCCTTAGTAGTTTACTTTTCTGTAATTTACATTCATGCAAACCTTTTGCTACCATTCTCTTTATAACCTATCATTCTCCACTTTACTTTCATTTTTATTCTTCCATTAGTTCATCCTTAACAACTAAAATATATACCCAAACAGGATCACTAGAAAGAAATGCATGATTTGTTGATTATAGTCAATATAATGGTGCGAGAATACAAAATTAAATACTTTTGTGATTTTGACGAAAAATATAAATGAATTGTTTGTGAAATTTGTTTTGACAAAATAAATACATAAACCATTCAAACACCTTAAATCAAATTGAAAAATATTGTACAAAAATGAAATCCGCATCCAGTACATTGAATTCTTTTAAAGATAATGTGCAAACATTAAATCCTAATCTCAACTAGTCTTTCACTAAAAAAAATTATTAATTCCTATTCATGGGTTTGGTTTGTTACACTCTTTGTATATGTATTTTTCTTTACTTTTTATGTATATAATTGTTGGTAATCTATTATTCATTGAGAAGTTCTCACTGAAAAATATCCTAACAAAATAAATTAAAACATATTTGACATTTAGTCGTAACTAAATAAACAAGAAATATATTTTAGTGCTTTTTCTTTTGAAAAATAATGTTTTGACACCCTTAAAAAATCATTCCCATTTAACAACTTACTTTAATAATATAACAATGTATACTAGAATTTTAAATAAATATGGTTTTAAAATATTTAAAAGATGTTTTTTTTATTGGGTGGTGTAAATATATCATTCAGATAATGATATTTTAACATTTTTTTTACAACAAAACACGTGTCAGCATTTTATTGGTTTGTTTGAATTTATTCTAAAATAGTATTTGAAACGGATGAATCACAAACCGTCACACACCAATCATAAATTGTTACGTATGTATTATAAAAAAAGTTGTAAAAAAAAATTGTTAAAGAAATTTTGTTTTCTTTGCATTTATCAAAGAAACGCACTCATTTCTTAAGATACATCTATGTCTATATTTGAACGTCGCTCATGCAAAATAAATATGAACTGATATAATAAATTGAGACAGTCCTCATTCATGAAAACATTGACAGAATTAACAACACACTAAAACCCTTATTCCCTAACTCATCACTACCTCTACACAACATCAGAGAATGTTTCAACATTTAGCACCCATGCCACTCACATAAAACTGTCGAACTTATAACAATAACAAGATGTTATATATATATATATATATACAAAAGATAGATTATACTCATTACAATTCATTGCTGATACACTTGAAACTATGATCTTATTGAGTCACATACGTGACACTAACTCACCTCAACATTCTGATGAGCAGATTATTGCTTCATCTTTGGCATCCACCATTTGAACCTTTTCCTCATCCTTCATGCATGCTTTCTCTTCAGGTGGTTTCTGTTGCATTCCGAGTTCAGTCAGTAAAGCCTTAATCCACACAAACATGGAGCTTCCCAAGCTAACCCAAGAAATGGCTTTGCCAACTTCATAACTGTAAACCTGTCCTGAGAAACACCAACTCAAGAGCAATATGTTCCCATTGTAGAAGAAGACACTGAGCAATTCAAGGAGCTTAAGAAACAAATACTTGACAGAAATTGGCCTGAGTAAAGGGTGCTGAGAGAGTGAATCAAAGTCCAGCTTAGAAATCAGTGGGCAATGAGACAAATACCAATTGTTAACCTTGTGATCCTTCACCCACTCAATGATGTAATTAGCCAGCTTTGACACCAGCAAGTGTAACAAGCCAATGACAATGTTGAACAAGCAAGTTTTGAAAATCTCATGGTTGAACTTCAAAGCAGCTTGCCAGTACCAATCTATGGCACCACGTGTGGCTCCCCAATAGATTAAAGAGGGTACTCCGATCCCAACACAGATTCCAAGATGAGAGTGAATCTCAAGAGCAAATTTCACGTACAAACTGATGGGAATGCTTACACCCCATGACCATGGCTCGTTCATGAAGGCACTAGAGAGGGAGGAAGAGCCTTCATTGATGAAAGCTAGGATACAAATGGAGAGGAAGTGAAAGATTTTGTCAAAGTCAGGTCCTTGCAGAGCCATGTTGGTTGATCAGAGGAGTGTTAGCAAAAGGTCTGATGTTGGATCATTTGAAGAACTGCTTCAGCAGAATAGGACCATTTATAGAACGCAAGAAATTTCCCTGAAATTTCCATTTTCATCAACATTTGAAAACTCTTGTGCGTACAGAGAATGGACATTTTATAAGGGATTGTTTTAAGTCTTGGTGCTTTCTACTTCTAACTCAACCAGAATCTTCACAGAAGTTTCGTTTTGCCAATATCTAGTGTTAAAGTAGGAGTTGTAATTTCAGTACGTTTCTCATTTTATCTTGTTTATTTGTCCAATTGGACCCTACAATTTATGTGTTAGCCTTTTAGTGGGAAAATAATTCCTATCTTTTCTAATATATTTAGTTTATACATAATTTTTTTTCCTATAAATAAAACTATGAAAATAATGGGGGTGAAAAAGAGAGTATGAAAAAAAGGAGGAGAAAGATACCAACAATATTAGGGTTATATCATCGTATAATGAGAACTGACTCTTATTACTAATGGAAATGAGTTACAAAGGGGAGAAGAGACAAATGTTTTAAAGGCAATGATTACAGGGTTATCACTAATCGAGGAGAAAAAAAGTGTTATTGAATAAGAAAAGATAATTAAATAAATATAAAAAATTTGTATATCAAAATATTATTTTTCTAATGTGTCAAGTAAGGGGCAAGAACAAGAAATGAGACACTTTGAGATTTTATACACACTGCTCTTTGAAAAGATTATCTAAATCCATTTTGTCATTCCTAGTTTAATTATTAGATCCCTTGAAATTTAATAATAAAAAAATATGTATATTAATCAATGAGAAAAACTCACTTGTTTCTGACGACAAACATTTTGAGATTTTATTTTTTTAGTGGAACTTTCCTGTTTTGTTTTTTTTCAATGTTATTTTTTGGTATTTTTAGTAAAGAAGAACAATTTTATAGCACAATCTACTTGTTTTTCATTTCTCACCAGCAGAGGATTCGCAAGACAATATAAAATAAAAGAACAATTCAATTCCTAGCACCCTGATATAACTAATCCTAAAAGGATTAAATGTTTTTTTTTCCTAAGTTTCTTTATAAATTGATTTTAGTCCTTATGTTAAACAAATTCATTTATTATATTTTAAAATAATTATAATACTAATAATTTTCATCAACAAAATACTCTAATGTTTGGTTTAAGTAACTACAGTAACTATATATTTGTATAGTTGGTTGAGAGTAGAAGATTATTAGCAATATAGACATTAAGTTATTATCACAATTACCATTATCATGCCATTTTTTGACAAAACTTTAGAGATAATTCACTGATAAAAGAAGAGTTGATATTTCAGCCTCCACTTACACTATTCTTTATTATTTCGGAATAAAAGTAATGTAATCCCTAATTCAAAATGGTTATATTTTCTGAAATATTGACAATATTCTGTGAACATTGAAACGTGCCATCCTCTTCCACCTTGCAAATAAAGAGTGGCATCATATCCTTTTACTCTTTCAGACTGATTACGAGTTTAAGAATACTCAACAAATTGAAACCGCTCTCAGAACTCATTCCAACTCAATAATTAGGCAAATAGAAATTTTATAGAACAAATATTTTGACCAGTTTAGAAATAAAAAAATATATTCAACTCATTGTAAAATCAAATAAAATACTTTTTAAATGGAATTGGTCAAAACTCAATTTTAAAGATCTTAGTTCCTACTTAATAATTTTCTTAATTTTGTAATTTTCAGAAAAAGTTTAATTAGTATTTAAGATTGTTTTCAGAATAAAAATACATTGCTAGCATTCCTCGTTGGGTTCCTCTTTCTGCAACTAGTGGTTGAGAGCTCAAAACACACTCTACCTTACAATGATGCCTGGATTTCAGCACGAGTTATTCTTGTCCATCAAAATATTCCGTTGCACGATAAGAAATTAGAAGAATATTGGGGAAAAGGAGAGAAAAAAGTGGAAGCAAATGTGCACTTAATAGAAATATTTAATTCTGTCAAACACAGTTCTGTAATAGATGTTTAGCACATCCAAAATATAGCACTCTTCTTGACCCACTTATCCCAAACCTATAATACACCATATCTTCCATTATGTTTCCACGACCTGAATTTCAAAATAAATCGTTCATTGACCAAAAGTTTCGAACCAAGGTATCATTTTCCCTCTCCAGGTCCACCAAAGAGATAACCCAGAGAAGAACCACCACCAGGGGCAGCATGGACCTTGGTTGAGGGTCGGTCCTGCAGATGAATTGGAAAAGAAATTCAGACATCAATCCAAATGAATTCCAAACATAACAGAGTCTTCTTAGCACGGGCGCCACAGACTTTTGAATGTCATGGAAAGTAACATTTTAATGTAGTTTCATTTTGCAAGACATAGTCACTTTAGTACAATGAGGAGGGGTATTGTAATGAATTTGCCATGACAGTTCAAATAAGCACACATAGAACTAGATTAAAATAAAGAGATAGGAAGTCAACACCGAGTAATCTGAGCAGTACATATTTCATAAATAACAGTCAGTGCTGATATTCAAGGTAAAATACATGAAGATTAGGTATATTTATCCCCAT
The DNA here is from genome assembly GCF_000741045.1 of Vigna radiata var. radiata. Classification (NCBI taxonomy): domain Eukaryota; kingdom Viridiplantae; phylum Streptophyta; class Magnoliopsida; order Fabales; family Fabaceae; genus Vigna; species Vigna radiata. The sequence continues at coordinate 451,066 of NW_014543255.1, read as the reverse complement.
TTGAGTAGATTCATCCTCATTGAAAAAGCATAACAATCAACTGATTCTTATGTATAGAGCAATAAGAATCAAACCCAGATGAAAATTGATCATTCAGATATTTTATTGTTTCCATACTTGTTCAGATACTATTAGTACAACTAACTAAATTGACATATCGCGACCTAACTGTTCAGAATTACGAACAAGCAAGGTGACAAACGGTAACAAAATTATTATAGTACAATACATATTAGACGATTAAAACACATTAGGGACAACCAACATTTTGTAAGTGTGCAGTTTAGCAGTTTAGTCCATCTTAGGGCATTCATAATTTTCATAATTAGTTGAGGTGTCAGAGATGTAATATAATACCATTACTGTGTGTGAATTTAAACAGTTTAAGCTTTTTATATAGTCAGTTCTTTTCAGAGTTAAACTTTAATACTGACACTTGGAAAAAAAAATTAAATATAAGTTAGAGGACACAAATATTACCGTGATGAAGTTGCCAGTGTTCTGGCCTTCAGTAGAGTGACTGTTGATACCAGCAGGCTTGTTAGGGTCTATTGATTTAGGAGCCTCAACCGGTTTTGAAGGAGGCGCATCATTTACAGCCTGCACTTCAGGTTGGGCGTTATTTGTTGCAGGTTTTGGAGCTGGAGCCTCTCCACTGCCAAAAAGATAGCCTAATGAACTTTGACCACCACCATAGCTAACTCCACGACCCATGTTATTCAACTGATCTTTTAAACCTAAACTGTAGTCTCTGCGTTCAAATAAACAGACAAAGATCGCATCAGAAGTTAGGAAAGACACAACAAGAAAAGAAATGGTTAATAATATGCTGTAACCAACAAATATATATTCATACCACATTCACATTCAACCACCCAGTAAACATTTATCAAATGTATTTTCACTAGTATTCAAACACCTAGTACTTATTTTTTTCCATTTCCTTCGTACAAAAGCACACCCAGCAAATCAAAAAGCACATAGATTGACAATGTTGAAATTTGAAAACAGACAACTGATCAGACTTTATTGACACCAAATTTCTGTTTTACAACCACTTTTCTTCCGGCCAATTGATCCTACATCTCATTCAACTTAAGGCCTTAAAACCAATTCAAAATCACAATTTGGGCACTACATCAAGGCTTTCACGGTGGCCGCCAGACCACAAATTAAAACCTGGACTAAAATAAATATATATATATATATATATATATATATATATATATATATATATATATATATAGACACACACACACACACATATATTTATCCAATCCAATCATGGAGTCCATGCACAAAACAACAAGCACATACTTGCAAAACAGAATAAGAATAAAATGTTCCATCTTCACATATTTCTAATTGTTTCGGTGGAAACAGAGTAACAACCCTCCGTTCCACAATTATCATTCATGTTTCACGGTATAGGAGCAAGCTCAACGCGATGCGTTGATTCAAATCAATCAGAACAGAAATCGGTTACATTAAAACCTATGATTCCATACAGCAAAATAAAAACTAAAATGAAAATGGGGAATGGATCTGAAGAAGGGAGATTGACGAGTTAGCAAGAGATCGCCAAATAAAATGCTAAATTAGTATCGAGAATAGAAATGAAAAAGAGATATTTGGGTAAAAATGGGAACCCTAATGAAAGAAAAGAACGAGTTACCTGTGGGTGAGGAAGGAGCAGATCTGGGAAATGGAAAGGCCAGGGAAAGAAAAGGGAAGAGAAGTGTGTTATAAATACCCCTCACATTTCACACGTTTCGATGTTGTATAAAATTGTTCTAAATATATAGTAAATTATCAAATTTAAATTTAAAAATAGATTATAAATGTGAAGATTTTTTTTTTCTGACTAATTATTTTTGAGCTTATTGTTTTGTTCTCTAAAATATCGTAAGTTTGTTTATTTTTATAAGATAAAAAGACATTTTTAAACACACTTCTTTCAAACTAATTTTATCTTATATAACCAATAATATATAAAATCTTTTAGGAATGCAATAAGAATATTGTAAAATATAAATAAATGAGTAATTAATTCAAGAGATAAAACGCATTTTTGGAAAGTTACATTACATATTTTTATTAAATTTAAAATATTTTTAAATGTTTCCGTACGTCAATTTCATGTTTAACATTAAGAAAGAGTGAAATTATTTATGCAAAATTGTTTAAAAAATAATATATTTATTACTTTTTAATATGTATGTAAACAAACATTCAAAATATATTATTGTATCAAGTCGATTCCAAGATATTAAAAAATATATTACTAATATTTATTTAATCATCTAATTATAGGATATTTTGATATATTTCTATTTATTAAATATTTAAATATTTATATGTTTTAAAGAAATAAAAGAAAAATATTTTGTAACGTATATTTTACACAAAAACCAAGAGCTTGAACAATGCTTTCTAGGTAGAATTGTAATTTTATGAACAATTTATAAGAAAAGAAATCATCTATTAAATTATACAAAGAACAAGCTAGTATCTTACGAATAAGAAAGTCTATCTACTGAAATTAAAAGAAAGTTTTATTCAATACAATGTTAACTCAAGAAAAACGTTTTATGATTTACATTGTCTAACAAATGATCACTAATCGCTACTTTCTCAAATAGCATATGATAAATCATTTAATGTTTTACACCATTTGATAATCAAATACATGCTTTACCAAACGACACATTTATTAAAGACATGACAAATGATAAAATGTTTTGAGCACGTAATATGGCCTAAAGCTATTCAAAATATTAAATACATGTACGGTAAAGTGCTTTGATGTTTGTATACCTTACTCTTGATATTTGTGCATATCACTAAAGCAGAAAGATATAATTAGAATCACTACACCTAAGAAAAAGACGTTGTCAAAGATGAAGAACATTATTGGAATGTTTCCCTTGAAGTCTTCTTCTCTGTCACATTGTACAAGCTCGGTTTTGCTAAAGGCTATGATAAAGCTTTGAACCTCTACAAAGTAGACTAAAGTATGACTTCCCACCTAAAGGCTACATACTCTCCTAAAGTCAACTTCTCTTTCATACGGTCATCTTTCAAGAAAAACTATATATAGACGAAAGCTTGAAGTGAAGATAAAAAGAATAAGATAGTTAACTTGTGAACGTTAAGCCTACTATGCTCATATATCATCTAAAGTTGAATATTTTTCTAGAAGAGAAAAACCTTAACAAATCACATAATTCTTTGTATTTCTTATATCCTTTCTTTGAGAATTATCATTTGTACCTTTGCTGATAACATTATTTGTGTTGAAAAATTTAAAGAGAATTAAAACACTTGGTGTTTAACTTAGTTGAGTTAAATAGTCTAGATGTGTTGTCTAGGGTTGAGACTAGAAGTGGTTAGAATACTTGTAAACTAACAGTGGTTAAACTCGGATTAGTCTTGCTGACTAGGTGAACTGAGAGTGGTGAGAATACTTGTTGTAAACTTGGAGGGGAAAACTCGTGTAATATTTTAAAAGATCAGTGGAACCCCTTAAGAGTTCTTAAGAGAGAACTGGATGTAACTCAAGTTGAGTGAACCGATATAAAATATATGCTTTACTGCTTTGTTCTTTGAAACGTTTTCCATTTACGCATTCTATAAAAACCAGTGTCTAAACATCTCATACAAAGTATATGATGGAGGATCATGTGGAGGACATCTTGGAGAACTTACAAGAAGCATGGTCAAAAGGATAGAAGAAAAATGAGCTTTAAGAACACTGCTTTTGTGGGGGATCACCTATTAAACTTCTTCTTTTATCTTTAATATCTTTTGTAAATATGTAAAATAGTTTCTTTAGGCCTTGTATTTGGCCAAGATGTTTTGATTAACCTTGTTTAGAAGGCTTGGTGCCTTTAAAAGGAAGATTAGTGCATCCTAGGATCTTAGAAGAGTGTGGAAGATGCCAAAATCAAGGGGGTTCCCTTACATTGTATGTGGACGATAGTTAAGGGGAAAGGCTCTCATTCCTCCCTCCTTGTCATAGGAAACTTCTAGTTCTTTTTAAGTGCATTGATTCCTAGCCTAATCCTTCACTTATAAAAGGATAGGCAACCTTTTATGTTTCTTTAGAACTTGATTGAATGTAAAGTCATTTTGCCAAAATTGCAAGACTTCTCTTTTTGAGTTGTCACCTATGAAATGTCTTTTTCTAGACCTCTTCATCCTTTCTCCTTCAAGGTTGGCCTAACCTCCTTGAGGGACATCTATCCAAAATCATAAGCCACCAACATCAACATCTCTTCATCTTAATGCTTATACTTCCTTGATCTTTGTTCATGGAGTCCACTTCTTTGAAGAAGCTTCATCAACCCATTTGGAAGATCATCTATTATTGAAGAAGTCTCCTTAAAGCAATCTCCATCATTATATCTTTTATAAACCATTAGATGTTGTTTTGACGAAAAGTTTTCAAATACATTATTCACCTCCTCTAGTGTTTTCCTGTGATTTCATTCTTGTTCTTCCTCCTTAGTGGGGGTGTCGGGCTTCTTTACTCTCTTTGATCTATTTTATTTAATAGCCATATACTTGGTTGCTCACTCCCAAAGATCATGCATATTGTTCAATCTCTCTATGAAAAGGGATTTAGATAAATGTTTCTATTGAAGGCCATAAATCAAAAAGTACATGATCACAAACGAAGTAAGGTTCAAGATCGTAGTCATTGCTGCAGTGAACCTTTTTGTGAAATGTTTGAGGATCTTGTTCTCTCCCTACTCTATATACTTAAAGCAACTAAAGTAGTCGACATTGGATTAGCTAGGCTTTTATATGGGCCACTAGGTCAGTTATGTTGTATATTTGCGAATGTAAACCTTATAGAAAGTCATACACTATTTCCCATTTTATTTGTTGATTGTGAACTACTTACTTTTCATGTATGGTTTGGCCTTTGTATGCAAAATAGTCACCCAATTCAACTAGTTTGGATTCATATTTGTCAACCATGATGACTTTCATGGTAGATATGAAGTACAACCTATTGGTTGTTCATGAAACCTTGATCGGACCTGAGTTTCATAAACATGTATAAAGACTCATATATTGTTGTCCACTTATTTGTTTATTGCTATCCATATATGTTTCATGTTTGGTTTTCCAAAACAATCATTCTATTGAACCAACACACTCTAATGTCTACCAAATTGTCACCATAGATAGTCAATGACAGACAACAATGTCGATCAAACGAGTGATAATGGTAGGTTCGCAAAAAATGTTTCAATTTACACATAAATTCTTAAATATTTTCTTCTATTTCGTTTAATTGAAGATACAACAAAATAATGAAGAAACATAAGAATAACGAATTTCAACTGAGTAAGCACACTAAAAACAACAACGAAGAAACACAAGAATGATAGATCTCAATAAAACAAGTAAAATGAAAAACAAACTCAGCATAAACTAGATTTTCCGATCTCAAATCATACCAAAGAATGAAAGAACTCGCACTATTAATCTTTCTAATTTTTGTTTTTCAATGTAACGTTTTATAAGTTAGCAACTCGGAAAAAAATGTGTATAAAAAAGTATATATATGCAAGAAATTGAGTGAATACTCTTTATAAATTATAGATTCTTCGGATTAGTCAGATACGTGTTAAAAATAAATAAAATACATCATTGTTTCCTGAATGTTTACTATTAAATTTGCTATTAGGAAGATGTGTTAGTGATTAATAAAATCATGAAATTACAACTAATTTAGAGTATGTTATAATATTTGCTTAGATATTGATATATTATGAATATATTAAGTTTTATTATATTCTTTGATATGATTGGATTATATTATTGTTATACTTGATATAATTGAATGTGGGGAGGTAAATGCTAATGAGAATAGTAAAAACACACTGAAGGTTATGCAATATGATTAGAAGAAACTTTCCTGTCGTTCTTTTATTTATTATATTGTTTGCTTACTTTCTCATTCTGAATAGTTGTAAGTAGGTCTTAATTTTTTATTTATTTTTTCAATCAAATTCTAATTTCTAAAAAATTAATTTAATTTAATTTTTTCTATCAATATTTACAAATAATGTTAAAGAAATATATGTATCAATTTATATTTTTTTATTTTGTATTTTTTTTTGTTATTTATGTATTAGGCATTATATGATATGTAATACTATCATAATTATATTAGAACAATGTTACATGTCAATATTAATTATCATTATCCTATATTAATTCGTTTTAGTTTTTGTATTTTTATTCAATTTAATTCTAAATTTTTAAAAATAAAAGAATATTATTACTTTTTAATTAAGGTCAAGTTTATTATTTATATAAATATTATATTAATATATTTATTAAAAAATATAAAAAATGTTGTAAAAAGAACAATTTATTCAAAAATTGATATAATTGGTTTTATCTTTCATCTGAATGCACAAATTTTATACCAAATTTATAGTGAGGTGAAGGAATACTATTATAGAGCCTTTGTGGCTAGCAATGCTAAAAATTAGGCACCCTCAGAACTCTTTCAACGCATTGATAATTCTATATAATTATGCTAATTTACTCTTAATATCTTATAAATTCAAATTATTCACTCTGGATGGAAATACTTAATGGGATATTTATTGAGACTAATTTTTGGGTTTCACAAGCATCCTTTTTTACATACAAGTCATGTGTTACAGTATGTGACGAAATATTTGTTATTAAAAAATACTTTTACATACACTAAAAATATAATACATGTTGATATATTGTTAAAAAATTTAAGTATAGACTACAATAACATAAATCTCATTCAAATAATTACTAAAACTGTGTAGTTAATGTCAAATATATTTATATTTAAGTTGTATATATGTGACACTTTTATGTTACCATCTCTTGTGTTTTAGTGGGGTGTGCTAAATAGTTATATTATAATTAATAATTCAAACTTAATTTATAAGTGTTAATAACTTAAAGAGTTAAATATTTTTTCGACTCCTTAAGTGAAAATTGAAATTAGTTTTGTTTTTAAACTTTGAATTAATTTAATTTCTAATTTTTATAATTGTATTAATTTAGTCATTTTAATCAAATTTTGTTAAGTTTATTTAATGTTTCAAATGTATTTCATGATAGTATTTGAGTTATTTACATTGTTTGGCATATTTTTTCTTCAATTTTAGTTACATTTGAATTGTTTACATTGTTTAATACATTTGATGAAATTCGATTAAAAGAACTAAATTCATATAATTCTAAAAATAAAAGATTAAATTAGTCTAAAATTTCAAAGAGGGACTAATTTCAATTTTTAATTAAGTTAAGAAAAAAAAACGTATTTAATCCTAATTTAAATTATAATACTGCTAAGTATGTATATTATTAAAGTAATATAATATAAAAAATTAATCTCTTAAATTTTTTATTTTAGTTTTTAATTAAAAAAGATACATTAGTTCATTCTGATATACTAATTTAGCGGGTTAAATAGGATAAAACAAAACTGACTCACAAGTTAAAATTTTAACTCAATCCACCAAATTTTAATAAATTGTATTAGGACAATACTACATTTACTGAAATCACTTAATATACATTATGAGTGACCATAACGAAAAGAAAGGAAGAATAAGAAATAGAAAAATAATGTAAACTTTTATAACTTGAACTTAATGTCAATCTTGAGGATACATTGTGAAAAACATATATGTGATACCATGTTATGAGTAGGATTATAGGGTGTGTGACTTATTTGAACCCAAAATTCAGAAAAATGATAAGAACTAATTCATATAAAAAGAATGTGAGGACCTAAAAATAAATCCTAAAACTGATAAATCTCTTTAAATCTTCTATATCTCTTGAGAAAGGTGGGGGTCATTTCTCTCTTAATTTCTTGGCTATAGCAAATGCAGCTCCTGCCAAAGCCACAACGATACCTGAAATTATAATTGCTGATTTTATTGTTTGCAATGCATCCTTCTTTTCTCTTTCATGTTTGGCCTCATTTTCTGCCTGAAATCAATTAAAGGTCAGTGAAAATATCATTCTTAAAAAACAAGATCGTTATATATAAAACTTCCATTTTGACGTGATGATTTGCTGTATATGAAAATGATGAAATTTACCTTTTTTTCCTTGTAGGCTGCAACCTCAGAAGATGTAGGATCAATCTGAACGTTTGTGTTTATTTCAGGATGAAGTTCTCCAGCAACATCTGCTGGTGGGAATGTAAGGTCTGAATTCTGAGGTTGGCTTGCCATTTTTCAAGCAATGGTGGTTATGGAATAATTGTGGGAAGGGGAAGAAGAGAAGAGAAAGAAATAACTCCCAACATTATTATTACTAAGGATTCATACATGCCAAATAAACTTGTGCATTATAGATTGACACGTGTCAGTATTGCAAATTTTAGGTTGTGATACCTTTGTGGATCTCAACGATGCCTTTTTGTTCTCAAGCTTGCCGATATACTTGCTCCGTCTGGGCTAAATTTTCGATAATAAATAAATAATTAATAATAATAAATCATAAATTTAAAAAAGATCAAAATAAAATAAAATTTAATAAAAAATAAATTACAAAAAATAAATACATGATACTTATTGGATATTGAAATTGATCATTGCAAAGATTTTATAATATATAAAAAAGTCGATAAACAAATAATTTAAACATACAATATTCATATCTAAGTTTAACTAGGTCAAAATTCCAAATACAAGTATTTGAATACAAAAATATCTAATAATGTGACAATATCTAAGCAACATTTCCTAACATTAATAAAGTCCAATGCTTTCTAACACATTAATCACAATTAGGATAAGGTGGATTAGGGGTTCTTCATCATTTTGTTGTAGTTGTTGATTGTCTTGACTTGATTCCCTTATTCAATATTTGGTTGTTGGAAAATATTTATTGTAGTCATTGTTGCTAGTACCGAAAGATATTGGATAATCACACTAATAAAACTCTATATCGTTTCAAAATTCATTTGAAATTGAGAATTCATTTAACAAATTTGCTCCTTATTAGTTGTTAGTCGCATTCTTAGTTGAATAATCTCCTTTGGATTTACTTGTTGACTAGAAGATGCTTATGTCTATTGCAAGTAAATGTCAAGACAGTCATCGTGAGGCACCAATAGTTGAAGTCTCAAATAATGCTTCAGAAAATCTGATTCAATATTCTTCCTGCTTAAATAAAAAGTGTTTGCGTTAAAATAGTAAATAATCAAAAGTGTAAAACTATAATAAACTTAGTAGAAACTAACATGTGTTCGCCTATATCATTCATTGGAAAAAATCCTTTATAACCTTTCGCATATGTGTTTGTTGAAAGATTTCATCAACATGAACTCAACGACCAAGCTCTTCTGTTTGGAAACAAAAATACTTATAAAGTAAACCATTGTTATTACGTCATAAAGGAATAGAAAATATATAAAGATATAATACCAAACGAAAATCATGGTCATGCACACTAATAGATCTCCCGATATACAAACTCCCACCTTTTTCAAATGCACAGTTCTTCTAAGCTATATATCACATTTTTTCTCGATACGTAGGCATGTTTCAGTTCTCCAACAAACTGTTCCAAATTGAACCTCTAATCCAATCAAGCTTCTTACCTTTCCTTGGAGCTTCTTTAAACATCTTTAAGAGTCTATGAGATGCTTTGGAGTAAAGTTTTTTTATAACTTTATCCTCATCCTCGACTCTCCATGACACCTATGAATATGTTACCATTGTCCAAATAAACTAAGTAAAATTCAAAAGTACAAAACAATATAATAGATGATGAAAACTACATGAATCATATAAGGCCCATGAAAAATATTCACCATAATAAATAAATTCTCTCTTAGTATTATTATTAGTAATATTTTTATGGGAAAAAATATGATTAATAAGAAAATTATGGTAAGTAAAATAAACATTTATGATAGATAATTAAAAGGATGAATTCATATTTTTGAAAACCTATTTCTATAATTTATAGAAAGGTTTTTTTTAAAAAAAATAATAGTGTAAATGGATAAGCTCTCCTACATTGCAATGAGTTATGAAGGATCATATATGTTTAAGTGGTGATTAAAAATTTAATATAATAAAAAAATATTAAAAAAATAAATAGTATTAAAAAATTATTAAATAGTAAAAAATTTTGGCCTATAAATAGCCAAGGAGAGGAGGTGTATTGTGCACAAGAAGAAGAAAAATAAGAGAGAAAGAGAGAAAGGGAGAGAAGGAAAGAATTAGGAAGAACTTTTACTTGCAAGAAGAGTAGAGGTTCTGGAAGGTTTTCGAGAAAAACTTCTGACCAAGAAACTAAGTCTGAAAAAAGAGGTAATGAAAGCTAATCTTTCTAAGTTTTTATGTTAATGATCTAATACTATTGTATGACTATTCATGTTTCAAATTATTATATATATCTATGTGTTGGTTGTATAACTATTCAGACTTTGAATTTATGTGTTATATTGTTAATGAATAACTATGTTGTTATTTTGAACCCGTGTATATGAAATTTGTTTTCAAATTGTATATTCATAGTTGCAATAAATTAAATTATGGATTGCAAGGTCTAAAATAAACATTCATTAGAAGAATTTCAAATCATGTAATTCAAAATTATAATTTTTACTTAATTATGGATCCATAACATGCTTCAAGATTGACTTATTGAGAAGTTTATGTTTAGCTTCAATTGCCAAAATTTTACTTTCCAATTTAGTTTTCCAATTTGGTTTACTTGTAAAAGCAATCAATCCATGCTAATGATTTTTTTTTTTCTTTACCTCAATGTTCATATGTGTAAAGACAAACCACTTAGCTAGATGGAACACACAACAAGAAAATAAAAAACTCAAATTTGTATATTTCAAAAGTGAAAGAAGCCAAAAGATAAAACACAAAACACACAATTCAGAAATAATAAGCCAAAATCATTTTGTTTTACAAGTTTCCAAATTTATACCATGACAAATTTCTGAAACAAAATCATAACATGGAGTTCACGGTCACAACAAAACATATTGTCAAAAATTTTACATCATCTAATCATATGTTCAAAATAAAGTATAATAAAAAGATTCAAAATGTATTCTAAATCGTACAATTTAAAAATATATTATAACTTATATATTTCATATTATAAGAACATCATAAATAAAATAATAATTATTAAATATACAATTTAAAAGTAGTTTTCAAATTATCGGATTATAATTATTAAATATACAATTTAGAAACCTTTTTTCAGGACTGTATAATCTAAAATATAAGACTCAATTTTTTAAGTTTTGGGTGAATTGATTTATAATGTTATTCTGGACTAAACAATTTAAAAATATTACGAAACAACCGATGTAAACTCTTTCTGATTATATTACATATCAGAATTACAATATTTACGATGTAAAGGCAGAATTCAAATTTTTTTCCGTAATAGGTGCATGAATGAAAAAGAGAAATGGAGTTGCAGTAAGTAAACATTAAAGAGATAGAGCCCAAATAGAGGAGGCCCAACAAAAGGCCAGTAAACATCGTAGGCATTCTCCGTCAGCGGTGACACGGCAATTTGAGTGAAAAGGATTGATTCTTTTTTCACTGTTATACCTGCTCGAAGTGGAAAAATGGATCGGAGCTCTTTCCGGTCGGGAATGCGAAAATCCAATTCTAAACCCGACATATACTCAACCTTCGTGGTTCACGACGATGAAGGCGATGACGACGACGGCGTAGAGACTAACCGCCGGCGGAAATCCGGCGGCGCGCAGCCGCATGAGGATCCTTACGCGACCATGGTGTACAAAGACAACGGCCGCGAAGACGACGACGACGACGAATACTCCTCTCTCCCTCCGCTTCTCAAGCGCCTCCCCAAGGACTTTGGTGGCGGAGCGCCGCTGGACTACGATGACGACGATGACGATGACGACGACGCTGGCGACTTCGGCACCGTGATCGTGAAGAGCGACCGTAGACGGCACAGTGATCGCCCTTCTTCCAGCTTGGCTTCGCCGCCGTGGAAGTCTCGGAGTTCGTCTCAGGCGAGTCCTTTGAATAGATTCGGCGAACGGGAAGACGACGGTGATGAGGAGGACGGTAGCGGCGGATTCTCGACATTCGTCGTTCGTTCGACGGTGAAGTCTGGCGAGAGAGAGTCGGTAAGCGGAACAGTTGTACGACGGTCCTCCGGCGGCAGCGGCGGTGTCGGTTCGACGATGGAGAGAGCGGTGGCGAGCATGCAGGGGATGGGAGATTTTGGATTCGGAAAGCAGAGAAAGGGAAGTGGATCTTCGCAGAACGATGAGGGAAGGCATCACTCGATAACGACGAAGGTTTCGACGAGTTCGATTCCTGAAAGTATTACCAGAGAGGACCCTACGATTAAATACGAATTGCTCAATGAACTTGGTAGAGCCAGTCGAGTTCATTCGTTCAATTTTCGTTCATTTCTTACTTTGCAGAGTCCATTTTTTTATTTTTCATTCTTGTTATGCTTTTCTCGCATTACGAATTATTGTGGTGTTTGTGTTGGGGATGTTGGACTGCAGGGAAGGGGTCCTATGGAGCTGTTTACAAAGCAAGGGATTTGAAAACCTCGGAGATGGTTGCCATCAAAGTGATATCGTTATCCGAAGGGGTGAGTTTAGGTTGCTTTATGTATGTGTTATGGTGTTTTTATTAGATCAAGTTTAAACTGTTGAGAATGACTTTTTTGATGGTTATTAAGGAGGAGGGGTATGAGGAAATCCGTGGTGAGATTGAAATGTTACAACAATGTAATCATCCTAATGTTGTCCGTTATCTTGGAAGCTATCAAGGAGAAGAGTATCTTTGGGTAAGAGTACCTTAGCTTGTTGTTCATGTAACACTGACTTTGTGAAACTGTTTATATTTAGAGTATTCTTGTGACTTTGGTTTAATGGTGACATATTTTTGTTTGTTTGGGCTTCCTCGGGGTTGTGGTGGTGATTGACTAATTTTTACTCTAGACGGATGCCTTTGACAAAAATGAAGAGAGATTGGCAAGATTGTTCTTTTGGCTTTTGTTTGCTCTTGGTTCTTTCACTAGGACCCCCTTCTTAATTTCTAATTCTTATCAATTTTCCTTCTCTATGCTTTTGTACAAATTTGCTTGATTCTAGTCACGAGTTTGATTTTGCCTGTTAAAATGTGTTTTCTGAATTCTGATTAAGTTTTTGGCAGATAGTGATGGAATACTGTGGTGGTGGTAGTGTTGCTGATTTAATGGGTGTGACTGACGAGTCACTGGATGAGGGTCAGATAGCATATATCTGTAGAGAAGCACTGAAGGTATAGCTGATGGGCTTCGTTAGCACTGATTGTTTGACTTCTACCAAGTTTTCAATTTTTAAGTATAATTAATTGATTTTGATAGAATTTAGAGAGCAAAGTACTTCAGTAGATTTGTTTGAACCAAGTTTTCTGCTGTGTATGTTACTTTTGTTTAGTTTAGCCCCTAATAGTTTACCTAATTATGTGTAGGGTCTTGATTATCTACACTCAATTTTTAAAGTCCATAGAGACATCAAAGGTGGGAATATCTTATTAACTGAGCAAGGGGATGTCAAGCTAGGTGAGTACAAAAGTTATATGATGATTCTCATATTGTTTCTTTGCAAATGAGAACTATAATAGCAATATGCCTTAGAGGAGTTGATTATTTCGTTCTTACCCTCCCCTCTCAAATAAATGTCAAATTCATTCATTGAATTTGTGTAATAATTTTTTGCCTTGAATGCTTAGCCAGCAAGTAGCTATGATGTTTTACTTTGTGATTGAAATGTTCTATTAGAACAAGTACTCTGAATTGTTATAATCTACCACTTGTAATCTATTATGATATGAAAAAAGATTGCATGGTAGACAATTTCCATTCAAAATAATGATTACTGCAACTTCATGACAACGGAATATGCTTGAGATGGGATATTCTATCTCTTCCCTTTGTGTACTGAAGATTCTTGACTGAAAGAATCGGTCACCCAAGACAATCAGTGACAAGAGAAAGAGGAAGAGACAACTTATAAAGGTTGATGATCTCAATATTCTCCTCAAACAAACATCTCTGCAAAAGAGATTCTTCAAACTCAATTTTCATGACATTACCATTAGGATCTCTAAAATAGTTACCTCCTGGTAACAGTTGATTGCCCCAATATCCAAAAAAAGTGTGTTCGAATTGAAAATATTTTTTTTTTCAGTGTGCAAATACGTGATCGATGGCTTGAATCCTTTTTGTTTGTAATCAGTTTTTCGGAAATACAATTTACATTTTCATTTCTAAGAGTGTTTGCTCAATTATATTTTAACTCTAGGTTTCTTGAGCAGGGGATTTTGGTGTTGCTGCACAGCTTACAAGGACCATGTCAAAGCGGAATACGGTAGTTGATGCGATAACTTATTATTTTTATTTATTATGATTTGTATTCTTTTGTTATTATTACTTGATTATTTTTTTCCCCATATAGAATAGAAATGCTAATTGTTAATGATTTCAATCCCTATGATTTAGGGAATTTTGATTTGCGTGTTATGCATATAAATAAAGTGGGCTTATAGTATTTCCTTTCAAGCAATTCATAATAAAAGCAACTATCAGAATGTTATTCTGTCTGATTAATGAAGGGAAGAGTAGGACTAAGAACATGGTTTTGAATCCTTACATGCTGGGGTTATTGCTAGATGCAAGATTATTATTTTTTTAATAAATAGCAAGGGGTCATGAATAAAGTATTTTGATTAACGTCACATTATTTCAGTTTTGGAACCATGTTAAATAGTTGGGTGCCATTAAGTTGCTTATTGAGTATGTTATTTCTATCAAATTGCATTCGAAAAGGAGTTGGAGATGGTTATATTATGTGCATTGCATGAATATCCTTCTAGTGGGATTGGCTTTGAATACAAGTACACATATTTTGAATTGAATTTGTTCCATCATTTCGTTACTCAGATTTTTGGGGCACTTGTTTCTGATCAACCTGCACTGCTGTGGGACATATTCAAATCCCCGCCTGCCACCTGTTGTGGCTACACAGACAGTTGTGTTTATTCCCACTGTAGTTACTTGAGAGAGTGATATGAGCTTATAATTATATCCAAAAGTATTTGCCCAAAAACTTTGGCTTCAGTGAGTTGTTGTTTACCTTATACATGCCCTTGAGAATTCTTGAAAATGACATGCACTCATATTCTAAAGAAGTTGATTTAGATTAAGGCCTCCTGCTTCTTAAATGGACATGTCATTCATTCCTTTTATCTTATAAGATTTTTTATTTTCTATTTAACGTGCTTATAGTTCATTGGAACTCCTCATTGGATGGCTCCAGAAGTTATTCAGGAAAGTCGCTATGATGGAAAGGTAATGTGTTTTTCTAAAATTGTGAACCTTGTTTACTTGGTTGCATAATTTTTTTATTTCACTGTACTGCATCTCCTCCATGCTTTATTTCCATATGTCCTTCCTTTTCTTCTTCAGATTGTTCTTAGGTTAAGGATTTAGGAGAAAAAGTTGCACACTATACTGCCAGAAAACAGAATTTAAATATGTATATTTAAATTTGGACAAATAAAAATTAATTTGATACTAGTGGGTTTCAAAATTCTTCTTCCACGCTACGTTATGGACCTCCTTCAAAATGTGAAAGTCTGACCTTTATGTTTTGTTTGCTTGATAATCATTGAATGAAGTGGATGAAGGAATTTTATTGAACTGTGTAAACTACACTATTTTTCATATAATAGTGGTTCAAATAATCAGAAACAGGAATGCTTAAAGTTTTTATTGGAGGCAAGTGATGTTGAAGTATAGGAAGTAATTATTATATATGAATATAATAGTTGGAGTTCATCACTGATTTAAAATATTTGCCTTTAGAAACTTTTTCAAAATATTGCTAATTGTAGTGTGGCATTCTAGTGATATACTTGAGAACAAATCTCTTTGAAAGATTAAGCAGTGATAAATAATGAAAAAAGCTGATTAAAGCCTAGTTGATGATGCCCAATGAATTGAAAGATGTTAAAGACGATGTTAGTTTAAGCATGTTAGAGTGTCTACTTAGTTATATTTTGTACATACTTTGTTAGAGATCTATAAGCTATTATTAATAGCTATATCTTATGTTGCAAGCGGTTACCTACAAATACTTTTGTAAGCTTCTTATTTCAGTAGTAAATAATGAATATAATTCAATTTGTTATAAAATTATTTATTTCTTTTCACATGTTATGTAGAGCCATATTTTGACGTTCCTCTTCTCAAGTTCTAGGGTTCCTCATTGCAAGTGTTTTTTCATATGGACTTCTCTTGGCAGTGTCTTGTTTTGTTTCCATGGCATTCAATTCACAGTCATTTCCAACCTCCATTGGTGAAAGCTTGATGACTTGAATCCATTATCAATAACATGTTGAACCGATAATAAAATTGCATAAGCTATAGTGATTTGTCGTGAATCTTGTAGTTCCACCACATTATCTCATTGAAGATGATTGTACCCTTGATCAAATTAATTTGAAGTATGAAGTAAGGGGAGTTGAAGACCAAATGTTACTTGTTTGACTTCAATCTATTTTCTCTAAGTCAATTGTGTCAAGTTCTTCGGTCGAGTCACTCCTATGGGCTTTGGGAGAAGTTCATGAATATTTTGGTCTTTAAATAAAATCTCACATGCTTCCATGCATAATGCAATGCATATCGTTCGCTTGATTCCAAATCAATGAAAGATTATTCTTAGAAAATAGATTTTAAACTTAGCTCATCTTCTCAAAATCAACTTGTAAGCACCGAATTATGTACTACAATTTGACCATATCAATATACGATGTGAAATTTCCAATCCACTGCTCAATGTGGGACTATATATTTATAGGTGGTTTGGTAGTGGGTGTTACAATAAGCCCAACTAAGCTCGCTAGGATAGGTTTTCGATATGTTCTGATGTGGTCTTAAAAGTGCTTAACCTCACAAAACTGACTTATAAGATGAAGTTCACATTCAATTGGGTACTACAATTTGGTAATATATCTAGTTGATATGGAATCTCTAACAAGTATCTTCTCAAGATTAAGAATTTTGTTGATTAGCTAGCTGATGTTGGAGTTCTGGTCTGTAATGAAGAATATGTTGATGCAATTCTTGATGGACTTTTGTCTAATTATGCACCAATTGTTTCAGTTACTGAAAGCAAAAAGTGTACACCATCCATTGCTGAAATAAGAATATTAAGATTATGAAAGGAATGAAGTTCATTAACACCAATAATTCCTTGAAAAAGAACTTTATTTTTCCCTTGATATTTGACAAGACACTTGTCAGGATGAAATTCTAGGAAAACAAAATCATCTTTGGCAATTGGCGAACATTTTAACAAGTTTTTAGGAATAGAAGGAACATGTAGCAAGTTGTTTAGTTTAAAGGTGATATGTGAATCATGAGGTGACACAAAAAAAGAGGAACCGACACCATAAATACTTAAACTTTCATCATTGCCTATAAATATTTGATCCAGACCATCAAAATGAATAAGTTGTTTGATATGTTCTGGTTCACCAGTCACATGAAAGCTTGCCCTAGAATCTGGTATTCAAGAAGCATTTCCAGTTTCTTGAGAATTTGAGTTTGTTAACATTGCACGCTCTTGGGTTGGCAGTGTTTGGGGACTTAGTATTAGGATTAACCTAAGTATTTGAGATTTTATAGGATGTAGCAGAATAAGGAATATATTGCTGTGTAGCTGGATCAGTGAAGTACATTGACTTATGAGGCTGATAAGAAATATCATATCTAAAATGACAGTCATTTGCTGTGACCAAACTTAGGGCAGATCTAACATTGAGAATGAACAAATTTACCACCACACAATCACTGCCCGAACTGGGAGCACAATGAGTGACCCAACCACTAGAGACACCACGGTTAGTGAAACCATCATGATTTCCACCATCACTGCAACGATATTAGCCAAAGTAGTCTTCATTATAATTCAGTAAAGGAGATACCAAACCTTGCATCTCATTAACATACCAAACAAGAAATGTTTCATGACCATAACTAAGAGTTTCAAGGAATGTGAATTGTTTATTTGCTCAAGTTGAATATAAAGTTAATGGAGAGAATTAAGTTCAAGAGCTTAACATCAAAACATTTAGTATAATTGACTGTGATTTATCTAGTATACGTTTTAAACAATTTAATTAAGAAAAAAAGAGGACCTTTATGTTATTTTACAGAAATATTTTGCTCCAGTACTGTTCGCAATGTGTTGTTAATCAGAGTCTAGAAAAATGCACATTGCCAATGATAATGTTTTTCATTATATAATTAAGTTATTGGACTCACCCATATTTTGATGTGGTTACATTTATTTAAATATGATTTTCAGGTCGATGTTTGGGCTCTTGGCGTGTCTGCTATTGAAATGGCTGAGGTATATCCAGTGCTTGTGTTTTTATTCTAGATCTTCCAAGTAAATTGTTAATTAATCCAATGTGGGTTACCTTTTTCTTTTGCTTTTTATGCTTCCACCTTGTGCAAGGTATTGTCAATTTAACACTTTTTAAGGTGATTATAGCCTATAAGGTGGTCTTAGGTTTTCTGGGTTTGGTCTTGACTCAACCTCATAAAGCTATCTTGTAAGGGGAAATTTTCACTCCACTTAATATTTTTAGCCATATCACTAGTAGATATGAGACTAAACCACAACCTTGAGATTGTCGTTTAGGCCACCCCTAAAGTGGCTGTAACTAAGGTGGGCTTGGGCTGACTGCAATTAAGGTGGCTTTCCAACAGTCCCCTTCATGTCCAGGACTTTAAGCCTGGAGCACAGCAAATGCAGGTGGCCCAACAATGGATCTTGGATGGGCTTTTGTACTATCTTAGATTTTTGGGTTTGCATCCCACTTCTATATTCTATTTTAGCCATATCACTAGATGATTTGAGACTGAGACTAAACCACCACCTGGAGATTGCAATTAAGCAACCTCCAAAGAGGTCACAACTAAGGCAGGTGAGGGGTGACTTTAATTAAGGCGGCTTTGCCAACAGGTGAAGTTTAAGCCCAGCACTCTTCGGGATAAGCAATGTTCTGGGTAATCTTTTACCCCCTCCTCTTTTTTCCTTCCATGAAGTTTAAGTTTATAGGTGTTATGAAGAAATTTCCTATCTTTACATGGGTTGGTCTATTTGTGGGCTGTTATTTACAGTTTCAGATAATGCAGTTGGATAAAATTTTTATATTAGATATTTTTTATCCTGATGTTGCATTAGAAAAATAACTCATTGTCATTCTTAGTGATGCTTAAAGTCTGTTACCTCAATTTTCAGGGTGTTCCTCCAAGATCTGACGTACATCCAATGAGGGTTAGTGACTTCATATATATTTGTTATTGACTGTTGTTTTATTGATAACATGTGATCTATTTTCACCCTGCCTCCTTCTCATAAGTAATATTCAACTGGTAATATATCTTGATGTTCTTAAAATGTTTGGATTATTTGTCGTTTCATCTACTATTTCATGTTTTTCAGTTAGTTAGGATAAATTTTAATATTTGAATGGATGAATTAGGAAGGAGAAACATAAGATTAACTGAGATAAATAGAAGAGTAATTGAATAGGTGAGTTTATGGATATTGTAATATTGGATAGCTTTATGGTGACAGTTACTTTGTGAAATATTGATTAGTCATGAAAGAGAATCTAGATTTTAGTTGTATTAGAATTCAGAACAAGGCTGAAAAGTTCGTATAGCAGCATGTAGCGGTGAACTCTAAAATGCTTTGTCAGGAAAGTAGTAGGGGAGGCTGCTATATTAAATATTAGAATGCAACTAAATAATTTATACAACCATAAACACTCTCTGTTTAGAGACTGGTAGTATCTGCTGTACGTGAAATAATACTGAGAAAAGACTAGTTGTAACTGCTATCGGAAAAATAATCCGGCTAAGCTTTCTAAAGCTGTTTTTTATGTAGCTGAACAATCTTTATGTAGGTACAGATTCTCCTACCCTGAACCTGTCCTATGAACCCTCTTGTATGCTCTTTTACTTAATCTGTAATGCATATTGCTGCTGAGTGAAATCATCCAGTCAAGCATTCTCAGCAACTCTAAATCTTCAAGTCCTGCAAACATTAAAAGATCGAAGAAATTCTTGAGAAATAATGTCTCGTTTTATATACATAATCACCATCAATTATAAGAACATAGTAATGAAGTTAATTACTGAGATGATGGTGAAGTCGATGGGAAGGGAACATAATAAATTAGATAAAACTCATTTTATTGATATCGGATGGCGGAAAATATCCGTGACCCCAAAAATCCTGATGAAAATATTGGAACAATACCATTAAGGAGCAAAAATTTGGAGCATTCATGATCTACTTGTTTAGTACCTTTATTGGTCCTGATTGTTTTATTTTTTTTTTCCAAATTGACTTTTGATAAGACAAATAAAGTCAGAAAGTTTTC
Source organism: Vigna radiata var. radiata (assembly GCF_000741045.1). Taxonomy (NCBI): domain Eukaryota; kingdom Viridiplantae; phylum Streptophyta; class Magnoliopsida; order Fabales; family Fabaceae; genus Vigna; species Vigna radiata. The sequence goes on along the minus strand of NW_014543255.1, from coordinate 430,556 downwards.
AAATACCTCAGACTTTTCATAACATATGTCCATGCAACATGGGTGCAATCATCAATAAAAGTAACAAACTATATTGCCCTAATATAGGACCCCAAACATTAAAGTGAATTAAATGAAAAGAGAAATTACTCTTTGTATTGCTATTTGGATGAGATAGTCTTCTATGATGAAAACCTTGTTGGGAATTTGTGCGTGTTTCTATTGTTGCTTTGTTGGCTTATGACCCCCCTTGTGTTGTCTGGACATAAAATTCACTTTGCTCTGTAGCAGGAGATATTATCTTCCTTGTAGAAGGTCCTGGAAGACACAGTAAGACAAGAAAAATGTTACTAAATAGATGACTTCTTTTGTAATTCAATAGATGATTCTAACATTATATTCCGAGAACCACATATGGGTATACTATCATAATTTTCCACTATACTATAATGAGTTGTTTTGTATTCATTTTAACATATAAGTTGAACGCATAGGAAATGGAATCATGTGATCAATTGTTCTTGAATCAAGAATCCAAACACCTTGGGACACATGGACAACCATATTCAATGAACTCTTATCTCTTATGGACATGGTACACGATGTAGAGGACTTACTCATTGATTTAATTATTGTTCTCAAAGGATCAAGTTTCTCCTTATAGGCTTTAATATCATGATCTGGTTGAGGAGGAGCACGTGCTTGATTTGTTTCTTCATAATCTGAGGTAGTATTGCTTGCCCATTTCTGTGAGGTTCCTTTGTTGCCTCCCATTCACTTTCATGGAGTTTGAAGCATGTTTCCTTAGTATGCCCAAATCTTTTCCAGTATGAGAAATATTCTGCATAGTTGCCTTTTGAAAAGGGTTTTCCTCCGGTGTCTGATCCCTTGAAGACCCCTTTTACTATTGTCATGGCAAAGCTTGTATTGGAGGTTCCTCCATTAAGCATGACAACCCTCTGAGTTTCTTCTGCCTTGACAATAAAGCAATAAAGCAAAAACTTGTAATTACCCAAACAAGTCTAGTGATTGGTTGTTGTAAAATAGATTAACCAGAGTTACTCTTTTTAGAATGAGTATCTTACTCCCTACTTTTTTATTTAATAATAAACACTTGGTTATTTTATCGTTTATTTGGCATTTATGAAGGCATGCTTTTTTTTTCTCTCTTTTTTTTGAGGCGGTTCAGTGTATAATAATGTTTTTTTTTTCTTTTATAATTGTAGGTTTTATTCATGATATCAATTGAGCCAGCTCCGATGCTTGAGGATAAAGAAAAATGGTTTGTTTCTATAGTCTGTTGTCATCCAACCTGTACATTTTCTCATTTTTTAATAAGTGAGCTTGAAGAGTCATCTGTTGATGATCTAGAATGAATTCTAGTTTAGATAATTCTAATGATCTTTTTCCATGTGCTATATATTATGTTTTATGTTGTGCTCATTTTATATTTTTGTAAAGCCAGTAGTGTGTAATTGCATGCTGCAATTCTTCTACTATACAATTTTTGCCTTTGATTCTTTAATTATATTGAGATGATGTTGAATGGAAACCACATGTAAATTTGAAAGCATAACTTTCTATCTTGAATTGTATTTTTAGCTAGGTGCTATCTCCTATTAGTTGTATATCTATTCTACATGTTATAAAGTCATGTATCGGCCAAAAACTCACCTATTAACCTACACAAACAAAATTTCATGCTTTCTTTGCTCCTTCCCACTTCCTAGTTCATGAATATAGCACATCCATTCAAATGGTAATTCACTGTCATGTTTAAGTTTAAGAATACAAAGGTTGGTGCATTTAAGGAGAAGGGACTTGGTGTACCCAAAATTCGTTGTGATCTCCTCACTTGATCTTAACAAGATTTCTTTTCTTAACCCAGAAAAAAATAGTGCGTGGTTGGTGCTTTCATTTGCTAATGGTAATAAATGCAACATAAACTACCCTGATTATATTTTCCATTTAGGAGTGACTACAAAATCCTATTTTCATGTTCATGTTGCCAATGTGACATCTTGGTGTATATGATAGCGTTTCTAATTAGTGATGATATCTTTATGTGACAATAATTTGAATTTGAATTTCTCTTTAGGTCTCTGTATTTCCATGATTTTGTTGCAAAGTGCCTAACTAAAGAGCCTCGGCTCCGTCCTACTGCATCTGAGATGTTGAAGGTATGCTTTGTAATATTGTTTCTAATCAAATTTATTGACTATTATTGGGAGTCGTAAGTTTTGTTTGAAGTTATCCTTATATTTTAAATAGTTGAAGGAAAATATAACACGAGAGACAGACAAAGATGAAATGACATCCAGTTGTCACATCTCAATGTATTTGGTTCTGTCATAAAAGGTAAGATTAGAGACAATGAGTAATGCTTCTTCCTAGTTGTCACATGTAAGGTGCAGTTAGGAGCTTTCTTCAAATTTTAAGTTCTTTGAGAAGTTGTTTTAGCCATATGAGCTCACGAGGGACTATTGTCATTGCCCAATATTTTGTTTCTGTTCTTAATTTTGCCATAACATTTTGTTTCATACTTTTTCACAATATTAAATTACCTCCAAGAACACAGTACATTGGGTGGACCATCCATTTTGTCTCAATACCCAAAAATTTGAGTAGTTCCTTTATCTTCATAAACAAGGCCTTTTCCAGAATCATTCTTAATATTAATATACTTCGGCATCCTTGCGACTGCATTCTATGGTCTTGACAAAGAGTTCAAAAATTGACTTGAAATAAATTGTTCTCTAGAAAGAGGAGGGTGTTTGAATATCACTTTTAAGACCTTTGGAAAATTTTCACAAGCTTGATGAATTAGGCACTGACGGGGGATGTCTAAAGATTTGAATTAGTTCACAATCTTTTCTTAAAAAAAGTAGGAGGTTGCTTCATATAGACTCCAGTAGAAAGACCACCATGAAATAAATGCATTTTTTGTTATGTTAGGCTGAAACAGAGTCTGGTAGTGATTAGTTGCAAAGCAAAATACAGGTCAAGTAAATGTCATTTTGGCAATAGGAGATAAAGTGTTAGTATAATCATCACCATAGATTTGTATTTCCTATGGCAACCAGCCAAGATTTATAGCAATCAATGTTACCATCAGGTTTTGTTTATAAGTGTATAAGACCACAAGCACCCAGCAATTGATTTGCTACCCGGAAGAGGAGCCAATTTCCAAGTACCACTGCTTTGAAAGACCAGATCTGGTACGAGACCAGATCTAGTACGAGACCAGATCTAGTACGAGAGATGGTGTAGGGGAAGGATTTGGGCATGACCTCCACTATATTGTTATCTTTTGAAGATGGGTCTCGTCTGAAATTTCAATCCTTGAATGACGTTAGCGTACCTGAAGAGGTGCTGGAGAAACGTCATGAGTTATGGCATAGTCATCTGATGGTGATGAAGGAAGATTGACATTGGTGGGACATTAGAAGGAAACATCATTAACCTTTCAAAGAATGATGATATCCCACAAAGACACATTTGAGCTACCGAGGAGAAAGTTTATCCTGAGCATATGTGAGGTTATGTATAAAACATGTCTACGAAGTATGGAGGAGATTGTGAAAAAGGATGAAGTGTGGAACCTGATCACTAAGGAGAAATGGTGGCATTCAATTAATGATAACATGTTGTAAGGACAACGTCCTCCCAGAAATGGTGAGAAAGATGACTTCGAAGAAGTGCTTGATAGTTCCAAGACAATGTCTGTTATTCATTTGGGTACTCCATTTTTTTGAGCAGTATGTGGACACAGTTGGGTGAAGAGTACCACTAGATGCCACAAACTGCTGGAATTAATGAGAAAAATGTTCACAAGCATCATCATTACGAAAAACACATGGATATACCAAATTGTGTTTTTGGTTTCATTAAAAAGGTTTGAAATATAGAAAGCACTTCTAGTTGATTTTTTCATTAACCAAATCAAACTGCATCTATAGTAATCATTAAGATAATAAAATATTGGTGGGGTAATAGAATGGTAAAGACCTCAAATATCAGAGTAAACCAAAGAAAAATGATATGAAACTTGTATATTGAGACTGCTAGGAAAAGACTGGTGAATATCCTTTTCTAACTGTCATGACTCACAATTCAAAAGTAGACAAATATTTTAGACTTGGAATCATCTTTTGCAATTTTGTCAACCTGAGATGAAATATTTGTGCATGAATCATCATTAGAGAGAGCAAAGATGCACATACTGATGCTGATGGAGAGATAGTTAAGGTCATGTGACTCTTATCCGATGCTAATTGTACAACTTGATATTTGATCTTGCAAGTTAATATTGTTATTATTGAAAGTGAAAATAATATCATGGGATTGGGTTAGTTGGGTAGCAAACAATAAATTGAAGGGGGCGCTGATAGAATAATGAATGCAAATGTCAGGAGAAAACCTATAAAAAATTAGGTTTGAATATTTGGTCTTCAAAGACATTTTTTTTCTTGACATTTGGAAAACAGATAAAAATAAAATAGCCTATGGAGAGGGAAAGTAGATTGGACCACTAAACCAACTCTGATGGAGCAACCACAATGTGGGTAGGAGTGTATAGAGGAGGTGACCTGGGTGAAGTTTGGCGTCAGACAGTGCCACTGCACACCAATCAGAGTTGTGGCTGGAGTGGCAAGTCACATCTTTGGGCCCATGGATGGGTGGTTTGCATCGACATTTGGATTATTGAACTTATTGGTGTAATGGAAACACTGGTGGTCGGCAGAAACTTTGCCGGAAATCTTGTCATAGGCAGCACCGGAACTGTGAAAAATAAGGGAGTAAGGTTTGCCAAGAAAAACAGTCATCTAGAGACAGTGAGTCCTTCGGGCCATGTTCCAAAAAGGTCTCTAGATGTCGTATTAGACTATAGGAAAGAGAGAGACATTGAGTTGAAGCCATATGTTTTTGAGACAACATGGATGCTTTATTTATATTTGGAGAAAATAATTGATACAATAAATAGAGGATATTTGATATCCTCTAATGATAAAAATGATACAGGAATAAATAGAAATGTTCCAAACAATATTTAACCTCGATATTCTTGATTATATAGGATTTGCTTCATATTTCTATAATTATAACTCCTACACAGTTTTGAGAAAAGTTTATCATCTAATATTTTTAAAAAGGTGCACGAGGTTCACCTTGTGCATAACGTTAGCCCTCCATAAGTGGAGAACCTAATTTCAGGATTTGAACTTGTGACCATCACATGGGTTGCAATCTCATCTTGCACCAGGGCTCAACTTCTTGTCAACTGTCAAATACAGATTTCAATTTATCCCTGTCTTATACTTATATTTAACTATTTAGTTATGCTCAAACTTACTACAATTAGAGTTTGGAATCATGTTAGACCTGCATTTTTTAAGTTCCTGTAATTTGAGTTATATATAAATTTATTATACATATAATCCTCATCTGATTGACCAAGGCCCACTAATTGAGATGAAAGTTACTGATATTTTTCTTAACTGATTTTTTTTTTTTCTTTTCCCAATTTTTTTTCTCAATATGATGTGTTTTTAGTTTTACCTATTAAATAAGAGTGTTAAACTTGATTCTTCTTATGACTTGAAAGATAATAAACATAATGTGAATGATTATATAAGGTGTTTCAAATTTCAAAATTAACACATCATATAATAATAAGTAAAATAATAATGAATTCTAAGGAAGTCTGGTTACCTAGAATTACTAAACTAAATTAATCTTTTGAGCGGTGGCTGATTAAGCGTGAGCTTTATTTTTGGCTGCTGCTTATAATAATTAGTGACTAGAAAACTCCAGACATATGCCTTCATTTGTTTTCAAACCAATTTGACTTGCTACTATCTGGTTTGCAATGGCATATTTAAACTTTTTTCAATTCTGTATTTTGCATCAAGTGAAAGTTATTTTCTATTGCTGTGTAGCACAAATTCTTTGAAAAGTGGAAAACTGGATCTGCTGCAATGTTGCCAAAATTAGAGAAGGCAAGGGAAATCAGGGCTTCAATGGCTTTGCAGGTGCAAACACTTGCTCCAGCAGCATCAGAAGATCAGGTATGACAACAATTCCCTCCCTCTTACGCACATCCATGCATCTTGTTCCATCTACCTTCTACATTGTAAAACTCAACAAAGAAAGTAATTTCCATGTAAAACACAAGTTCTGAATCTGAAGTAGCCCATTTTAGTATCAGAGATTGATGAATTATTCTTTTTCTGATAATACATGAATGTTATATATATATATATATATATATATATATATATATATATATATATAAACCAGAGGCAAACGCCGTAACTTGCTGTTTTCATCAGAGAAAAAAGCACTAGTAAATATCCTTGATTTAGGGGATACAATCTGTTATGGAATATTTCCTAAAATAACTAACATTTTCTTGTTTTCGTTATTTTCTAGCTAGTTTCAAAACCAAATGATGAATATGGAGACACTGTTCCATCCAGACCTCATAACATTGGTGTTGAGGGGGCTGCTAATTTGTCATCACGTGGCACTGTGAGGAAGCTACGTGAGGTGGAAGATGTAGACATGAGTGAAGGTCTGCGATTCTTGCATCTTGTCTGTGGATTGGCAATTTTTTCTCAATTTTGATTGTCGCCTAATGTCAGAATGTTTGCTGTGCATGCTGATGTGTATGTATGAGAATATCTTGGAAGTCAACTACTATATAATATAAAATATGTTTCTTTAACTATGTCTTAATGTTTATCTTCTTGTATAGTACCTCTTCCAACTGAGCAATTGTTTACAGTTTTTCCTTGGATGTTGAGCTTATTATGGTTTATAATTGTTGGTCTTGATTGTTAAGATTTCATGCATTGACAAATAATATAGGAAAAATACTGCATATAAGGCTGGGACTGTCTGGGACTGTCCTTCCTTTTTAGCTAGCTTTTGGGGTTGTATTGCCCTTTTTTTTTCTTCTAATCATTGTTTTATTCATTGTTCAAGCACTGATTTTTCTGAAATGTTACTGAATAATCTACGTCGTATTTAAAAGAATTTTCTGGTTATGCCACTTGAGTTAAAGACTCCAGACATGCAAACCAATGTGGTTGGGGATTACTGGGGTAAACCCTGTATACTTAAGTTCCCTAATCCTCCATCTGCCTCATATTGCTTGGCATATTGATTGGGAAGGAAACTCGGAAATGGTTTTAAATTCTATTTGGTTGAAAAGACAAATTGAAAAGAAAAGGTATGGTATGGTGAGAAAGAAAACTGTAGAAACAAATATTTCACAATTTTATCTTTGTTTCTAAATTCGCCTACCATTTTCTTCCTTTAATCCATATAAATGGTTAGACTTCTGATTTATTTCTTTTCTAAAATCTACAGTTCTTAAATTTTGGAAAATGGAAGACCTTGTTTTTGTTTTAGTTAGGGATTGAATATTATGATTTATGTGGATTATTGGCAGGCAACTTTGGCACTGTTATAGTCCATGCTGATGAGTTACATCAGAAGACTACACAACATACAGATTCTGCAGTTTCCGACTCTGCTGTACCCAGTGGCACAGGAGGCAGATTGGCTAACTCTGGGTACTTACGTGTTTGTTTACCTTCACTACCTATATTTTTTAAGAAAGCAGTTTTCTTTTATTCTCAGTCTGATATTCAAACTGTCTTAGCTTTGCAAGTTTGTGAATTGTACTTCATTTTCATATTATAGTCTGTCCCTCTCTTTTCCTTTTCATTTTGCATGTCTTACCGTAGTCTGTTTTCTTTTGCGATAATCTTTTAGGATTGAGAATCAGAAGGTTGACTTGACGAAGACCACCTCTTTAAGAGGATCTAGTGCTACTACCGATACTATTCAATCATCTATACCTTATGCTAGTGATTCAACTGAGCAGAGCCTCAGAATCAAAGGTAGTTTTCGAGCACCAGCTGGAATGGGTAGTGATATATTCAGGGGTGAAACCGGCAGCCGTAAAGCATTTGCTTTACAAGATAAGGTATTTTTGTGACTTGATTTGCTCATCGGATGTCAAACCCTTTCTGTAAGGGATATCACCCTGTTTGAGCAAAATTTGATGTTTTTAGTTATTAGAGTTGTTGCCTCTAGCCCTTTTCGTTTCTTGAATTAATTGTCCCATTAATTATGTATATATATTGTCCTTCATGAATGTCTTCTGTGATTGCATTGTCTGACTTACCTTTTTACTTCAATTTCTGTGCCAATGCAGCTCTGGTCCATTTATGCTGCTGGTAATACTGTGCCTATCCCATTCTTAAGGGCAACAGATATATCACCTATTGCTCTCTTGTCAGACAACGTACTTGGTGGCCTACAACAGGATACTGGTGGAACCGGAACAGTGGAAGCACTGCAAGAGCTATTCAGTGGTGATGGACAGTCCAAGAAGGGCCGCAGAGCACTAAATGAGGTAACTGTGTGTGGTGCGAATTTGCGCATGTATGTATACGTGTAGTACACTTGTTATGGCCATTTATGTTTGTTTTCCAATTTGATGCAGCAGATGCCTCTTCCTCCAAGCATTTACCAAAGGTTGACATCAAGTTCTACACTTATGAATTTGGCACAGGCTTTAGCTTACCATAAGATGTATGTCTCTTAAACTTTTGATCAGCAAAACTTTTACCATTTCTACGTGAACAAAATTACATTCATCTATTCAAATGCGTAAATAGGAGAGCTGTAGTACCAGATTTCACCAATGGGCGTGTCAATTAAGCAAACAAATTTAGGGCTCGTGATATCCTGATGCAGTGATTCCTTTCAGGTCCTCCTATGTTGATGTTGATTATTCTGTACCTAATTGTTTTGCTTGTTGTTAGGTGTTACGAGGATATGCCACTGCAAGAGCTGCAGGCGACCCAGGAGCAGCGAACTATTCAAAATCTCTCTGACACACTTCGAACCATACTTCGGTTGTAGGTAGGTAGGATATCTTCTTGAGACTTTCGTCCCCAAACCTTACTGGCCTCAAAGATCACATAATCATTCTTCTTTTGTCGTATCATTGATATATATATATATATATATATATATATATATTCATGCTAATCAGTGGCAGATAAGCCGCAGCTGCCTTTTAATTTATTATACATATTTTTTAGGTGTATGATTGTGTAACTAGTACCCCTAAAGTTTTGCCGGTTTCTTTCACCCTTTTTCTTAGTTTTGTTAAGTAAACCCTAGAATGATAGGGTTTTGTTAGCTGCCACATATTTGTATGTAAATAGTGTATGCATGGCTTTCAACTAACATTGTTGCATTTGTTCACGTTGTAGTCATTAGTGGGAGGAATGTAAGAATTTTCTGTACCATATTTCAATTATAATATGAATGGATGGATGAATTAGTTTCATTCAGTGGTTACGTATTGTTTCATAAAATCGGTAGTAAGAGATCTCCGTTCAAGTTTACATGCGGACCTTTAATTTTTCAGATGAATAGGGATTTGTTAAAAACCTAAAACCTTTGTAAGCTTATCGATAATCTTCTCTTAAGAGAACCTTTGACCTTTTTAAGCCTTTTTTTTCTTAATGAAGTCGCGTTAAAGCCATTTACACTTTTTAAAGACATTCAGAGGTCTCAGAATATTAGTAATATACAATATAATCTAAAATCCAGAAGGTCGGTCTATGATGACAATTGTTTAGAACAGTTTAGATTTGTCACTTTCAGCTGGTTTTGTAGAAAGAGTTTGAAAACAATCAATGTGTTTCAGAAAGGTGTTGAAGTTTACTAATCTATTTTAAAAGAAAATTGTTCTCATTTAGTTTCAAGCATACTTTTTTTGTAATTTATTATTTATTATATATTATCGAATTACATGTTCTGCAATAAATGCAATACCGGAAGAATTTACAAAGTTTTATGATGCACTGAAGTGGTAAGACAAGATTGTTTAAAACAAGATCATTTAAGTAAATTTTATTTTGAAGTTTGAAGTTTAACAAAGCGTAATGAAATCACATTTAACATCATAAATCGTTTTAGACATTGAACAACATTAATAGTTTAGGATAAATTCGTAAAATGCTAAAGGTTATATATACAATTTATCCTAAATTATGTTATTCAAACAAGTAGTGTTTAAACACTTACTAATGTTTAGATCATCTAATGCTTTAATGTGTATATATAATAGTATTTTTTTTTTTTTGTCTGTGTTGTATTTTATTTTTTGTACAGATAATTTCAATACAATACTTTTTATATAAATATAAGAATGTTTAGTGATATGAAAATATTTTTGGAATCTTTTCTTTATATTTTCCTTTTGTCTCTTTCGTACATACAATACAAATGTTTCTACAAGACACTATAGTTTTTGACTATGTAAAAAAGATTATATCTCTACATGAAAGTCAAATTTTTAAGTAACAATTTTTTTCTAATAAATATATATAAAAGAATTGCATGAAGAGAAGATAACTAATGATTATTCTTTACATTCTCTAACATTATTTGTTTTCTTTAAGCTTATATTGTCTAATGTTTATTCTTTAAAAAGAAAAATTTTTTTTACAAGTTTTTAGAACTTTTTGCATTAATTTCATATTCTCTTTATTAAAGTTATTTTATGGCCTTTTATCTTGAAAAACACTTTGTTGCTCTTATATTAGAAGTGAATTCAAATACTTACAAGTTTAATTAAGTGGAATTAAACGATTTAGTCAGTTATATTAGTGTATATTAGAAGTAGTGATACTCATTCTAACTAGTTGGATTAGTTGTAATACTATGAGTGATTAAACTTGTATGCAATCTTAAAAGATTAGTGGAACAACTTATTAGAATTTAAGGAAGAACTTGATGTAGTTTAATTGGAAGTGAACCAATAAAAAAAATAAGTTTGTTTTGTTGTTTTCATTATAAAAAAATTTTCTAAACTTTATTTGAATTACTTGAGTGTTTAACATTTATTATAAATAGTCTAACCCCAAAAAAAGTTTAAATACTTATTTATAAAAAGATTTTAAAAACTCAGTTCAAATTTCATTTTTCTATAATTTTTCGAGTGTTTCATATAAAACAACTTTGGTGTGGAGAATTGCTTTGGATTTTGGACAACAAATTGTATAAAACATAGTTGAAATACGTAATTCAAAATTATTAAAACAACATCACATAATTTCAATATATATATATATATATATATATATATATATATATATATATGTATGTATGTATGTATGTATCTATGTATGTATATATATTTATTTATTTATTTATTGTCTCCTAAAATAGAGTTAAATATGTTTTTAATCCCTAAACTATTAAACGAATTTGTTTTTAGTTCCTTTTTCAAACTTTGATCCTTCTTCTTAAACAAACTATAACTTTTCGTTCTCAAAACTAACTACGTTAAAAAACAGCTGACATGACTAACGGTGGTGTGTCCCGTTTTTTTTTTCTGACATCGAATAACTTTTCGCAACTTTTCTTCCTCTCTCTCCCTCCCTCTACCTCAATCTTCTCCTTAAACTCCTTCTCATCCTTCAACCTCTTCACCGCCACCACCGGTCCTGCCTCAAGAACTGCCACCGTCCCAAAAGTCCCTTTCCCCAAAACCTCCGTCGAAGCCCACAGTTGCAGTAGAATTGTCATTGGCATGATTTGTTCCATCAACTCATCAATTTACTCGATAATAGACGATTCATCATTATAGATCCTATAAAATGTGCGGACGTTATATTTTCATACGCAACAAACCTGTGAGTTAAAGAGTTGTCTCCCACAAGTTAGCCATCTCAGCTGACTTTTAACTCCGTTAGTTTCAGAGGATGAAAAGTTAGTTTTTTTAAGGAGATGGATCAAAGTGTACCTTACTTTGAAAGAGGGACTAAAAACAAATTCGCTTAATAGTTTAGGAACTAAAAACATATTTAACTCCCAAAGTATAACTTTTTTACAATTAGTTTGTTTACCACCCTTTGTATAACGAACAAATGGTAAACATATCATTCTTTATCAATTAAAAACAAAAAGGAAATGAAAAAAAATGATTAACTTATTCAGTACATTTATTTAGAGTATGCGCATTCTAAATTTTAAACAATGGTAATACAAGTAAATAAGAAAAAGGTTTAATCTCACCAGAAGTCCCTATTTTAGTCCAAAATCTTAAATAGGTCCATTTTCTTTTTGGCGTATCAATTGGGTCCCTTTTATAGTAAATTTGATTCAATTAGAGGTCTGCCGTTAAATTTACCAAACGACCGTTTAATATTTGATAACATGTCATTAAAATTGAATTTTCTTTTAAAAAATTTTTATGGAGAGAGATGATATCTGAGTGAGAGAAGGACAAAGGTGGAAACATGAAAAATTTTAAGGTTGTTCTCTCCCATCCCCAAAACCTTTCTTTACTGGGAACTGAGTTAGGAATCAAAGTTCTATTTCTGTTACTGAGTTAGGAGGTGAGATCCACATCGCCATCCACATGTGTGCAACTCCCTTGACATTTACATCGTGGTGATCGTCGCTCGAATTGCCTTCTTTGTCGCTCACATTCTCCTCCGTCATTGTGCTCCCTGCAACATTAACGTCATAAATCAAAATTCAAATCAGACGGAACAGTCACACATGCAAAATTTCGTAAAAGCAAACAGATCCAATGCGGATCAAATCGTAATGGCGGAATCAGATTGGCTTACAGAGATGCAGAGCCAGATCAGGCGTGAGCGAACAGATCGAAAGTGCAGATCAGAAAATCGAAGACAACGAGTAACGTAACGGAACAAAACTAGCGCTTTCTGTGTGAATAGGAACAGATGCAGATGCAAATACAAACGCCGATATATAGCCGACACAGAAGCCAGCAAAAAAAATAGTGAACAAATGCAGATACAAGCTTGTTCCTGTGTAGTCAGTAACCTTTTTCTATCTTCATTTTCCTTATTAACTATCAACTTCCAACACTCACAGACAACACACACACCGCTATCATGTTGACGCAAACTTTCCCATCCATGTCTCTCATATGGCTACTCCTTTTTTTTCTTTTATTTGTGATTGTTTCTCCAATTTCGAAACTTTGAACTCAGTAGTACCATGTTGAAGAAAGAGGGATTTCGCTTTTAGGATTTTAGGGTTCTGAAGAAGAAAATGTATTTTCCCTTTTTTCCTTGAAGAGATCTGATTTAAATTTGCTCAATCCATTTTTTAATACAAAAATTAATTCAAAATGCCACGTCAGATTAATGAATACTCTAAGCATACCAAACTTAACGGTCGTTTATTGAATTTGACGGTAGGTCCCTAATTGTTTTAATTTTACACAAAAAAGGACTCAATTGATACTCTAAAAAGAAGAGGGACCTATTTAAGATTTTAGACCAAAATAGGGACTTTTGATGAGATTAAACTTAAGAAAAACATTCTGCATTTTATATTTACTTGTATTTTGACCGTGCGACACACAAGTTTTCTAAAATAAAATTTATTAAATATTCATAGGAGTACATTTTATTATATATATATATATATATATATATATATATATATATATATATATATATATATATATATATATATATATATATATATATAAAACTTATGTAATATTTATTTTGAATAATAATAATAATAAATAATAATACTAATAATAAACATATTTTATTGTTTATTGCAAGATTCTAGAAAATAGAGTATTAAAATTTATTGGTGTTTTAAGATAATGAAATTAAATATTTTAATTTAAAATAATTTAATAATATAAATAGAATCTCAGAAACACGTTTCATTATCTAAAACACTCACCATCTTTCTAAAACTCATTCTCTGAGTTTTCTCTTTCTTTTCTTTAAGATTTCTAACTCTTGAGACATTTGTTTGAAGACCAAGAGGTGCCTAGGAGATCACAACAACGAGTTTTCCATTTTCTATAGATCAGTTTTTCATATAGATTAAGTCGATTTTTGCATTTTTAGTTTAAGACACATGGAAATGGTATCTCTCGCATGTGTCATTCAAACTCTCTTATTAGTTCCTTGTCGACTAGTGGTTCTAATGACATACTCTGATCATGATTCAGTTGTTTGTAGGCATAATTAGTATCCTTCGATATGTGGGAACTATCTAAGGGTTCTAGAAAGTCGTTGGTCTTCAAAAAGGTAAGGGAAACTAACATTTGCTTTAATTTCATATTAAGAAGTATGTAATCATGTTTGATAGAGTGTGATATGTATACTTGGTAGAATCTGTTACAATTTGTATGAAGATTTTATCTTGATGATTGATTGTTTTCCTATTGAAGAATATTATGGTGCATGCTTGTGAAATGATGCTTGTTTGGACATGTGATGTTGTTGTGGATTTCTATGTAGTATAAATCTATTATGGAGTTGAAAGTATTAAAAAGGGAATGTTGTTGCGTTGGTTTTGGTTTAAATTAGGGTTTTGGTAGGTGAAAATTTATAAGAATGATTTTGGAATGCAAATGAAGGTTAGTGCATTGTTTTTATATCATTTTAAACTTGTTTAGAACTCCAAATAACTAGAAATCTAATGTTAATTTGAGAAGTAGCAAATAGGTAAATTTATAGGTTAGTTTTTATCTAAAAATGGGGTTTTGATAGGTGAGATTTTGAGATATGGATTGAATGGGAAAACCTGAAGTTTAAGGTTTATTTTATGATTATATTAAATTGTTGTAGATGTTGACTTAATCAAAATTTGAGGTGGAATTGGTAATTGGTTGATATGTTGAGTTTTGTCATGTTTTTGGTTCATTTTGGAGGTTACAACTAGTGAAAATCTAAAATATAGGGTCTATGAGGAAAACAAGGGTTTGGGGTCTGTTATTGGGTCCATTGTGACTTGTTACTTTGGTACATCTAGTTTCAAACCAAATGAGCAATGTGGTACTCTATTTTGCATCTATAAATATGCTTTCGTATCAATCTTAGTGTTAAAGATCTCAAATTGGTCATTTGGATAGGTTCAAGGTGCATCAAAACCAGAAAATTAAATTGCTGTCAAAAACTGACAAGTTAATCGATTATATCACTTGATAAACTATTATTCTAGTCAGAAGGTCATTATTTCTTCAAAGCTCTCCATTATATTGTTATATTTTAGCTTTGATCAAACTATATGTTGCACCAGTAGCCTTAAGTTGATAAATTTTAATTTTAGGATGTCTACTCAAGATACATTTTCTCCTATAGATGATGGTCAACAAGTACAATTTATAGAACCTAATGTAGGAGATTCAAATCAAAATGATGTTCTTGTAGATTCAAATCAAACTAAAAGTTCAACTCCTACTGTTAACTCAAGAAGATTATTGTCAGAAGTTTGGAATCACTTTAAGAGACAAAAGGTAGATGGAAAATGGAAAGGGATGTGCAATTATTGTTCCAATAGTCTTGTAGGTGATACAAAGCAAGGTACATCACATTTGAGAAACCATTTCAAGGGTTACAAGTTTCGAACAACTTGGGACATTAGGCAATCACTTTTCAAAACTCATAAAGAAGGTTCATTGGAAATTATGTGTTTAATCAACAAATAGCTAGAGATGCACTCCGTAAGATGATAATTCTACATGAGTATCCAATGTCAATGGCTGATCACATAGGCTTTACAGAATTTTCTACTACTGTACAACCTCTATTTAAAGGGGTTTCTCGAAACACCTTAAAAAAGATATTATGAAGGATTACAATGCCAAAAAAGAGAAACTGAAATTATTGTTGTCAAAGATTCAAAGTCGAGTTGTAATTACAACTGATATATGGATTGCTAGTAATCAAAATAGAGGCTACATGACTATAACAACGCACTTTATTGATGATTTATGGAGGCTACTATTATGTCCCTGACAAGTGTACCAGATCGTTATCAAGTAATATAAAATGGGTAAGTCCAACTATTATTTCCCAAAGAACTCTTAGGCCTTAACTTTCGTGTAAACTAATGGCGTAAGACTTGAGAAGAAATTGATTTCAAGTTTTTAAATGCAAAAACAAAAGTAAACATGCAAATGCAGTGAATCAATGGTTGAGGAAAAACTATGGATGAATCGTGTTGTTGGGGTTTACAATTCCATCTTATTCACCCTCATATATCTACTCTTCTTATTTAATTCGCTTATTTATCATATTGCCATGCAAACTTTCTTGGTCTAGCTTTAGCCCAATCCCTTGGCGAAAAGAGCCTATTACTAATTACCGACTTGCTATCCCTAGCCTCCCCTAGTAACTAATAATGCATAATGAACGGAAGCAAAATACAATTGATCGTCCTACCCCTATCCCTAGGCGGTATTAGCATAATCAAGGAATTCCCCCCAGTTCATGACATTATTGTACGTTCCCGTATCAATAAAGACAAACAACATTTATCGAATGAGTTAAACGATAAAAGTATTAAATAAAGGTAAGGAACCCAACAATTGATAAATCAAGCATATGCAGGCATATGAATTAAATAAGAATTTGGATATATGAGAGTTTCAAAATATTACATTGTTCCCCAACAACAAAGGGTTTAGTTCACCGTTATCATGGTGAAACTAGATGAAATACAATGGAAGAATGAAAGAATAAACCCTAGATTGAGTAGTTTGAAGCCTAAGCATCCAAAGAACGGCCTCCAAGGTGTGTAGAGCTACTGTGGACGTTTCCCTCTGCCAAAGATTCCCGTTTCAAGTCGTACTGGGGCTATTTATAACACAGAAAAATAACAGAATTTAAGCCCAAGCCCAGCAGACAACCGCTCAGCGCCTCATTTAACCGCTCAGCGGTTTGCTTCTAATCGTTCAACCGCTCAACGCCCTATTTGACCGCTCAACGGTTTGCCTCTAATCGCACTGGGCGCTCAACGGTACGTTCTAGCACTCAGCAGTTCCTTTGTCTCTTCTTTTCATCCTTTTTCTTCATCTTTCACGAGCACAAGTCCACCTTACTTCACTTCCATCTTCAAATTAGCTCAAAACCCTACAAAACAATGTAAAACCAAGCATAATACCTCTAAAACCAACTTTTGACTCTCAATGACTCAAGTAACTGTTTTACTTGATTTTAAGCTCATTCTAAGCCATAAAGGGTGTGTTTTAATATTAAATTTAAGCATGGAAATAACGGTTTTTAGACCGTTATCAGCTACAAAGTTGACTTGTGAGGTAATAAGACTATACTCTATTTTAAGTGTAATTTTTATATTAACATTGTTCTTCACTAAATTAATAAAACATGACTTTCAATTTTAGGTTTATGTATGTGCCTGCTCCTTATACTAGTCAAGTTCTTGCTGAATTATTGTTTGAATGTTTAATGGATTAGAATCTAGATAGAAAAGTTTCTACTTTGACAGTTGATAATTGCACTACAAATGATGATATGATTGATCGTATTTTAGACAAGATTTCACCTAGGTCTCTTATTTAGGGTGGCCAATTGTTTCACATGCGATGTTGTGCACATATATTGAATTTGATTGTGAAGGATCGTTTGTCCATAATTGCTAATATCATTGAAAAGGTCAGAGAAAGTACTAATTTATGGACAACTACACTTAAAAGAAAAGAGAAATTTATAGAGACATGTGCTCAATTGAATATTCCATTCAAAAGAAAATTAGTTGTTGATTGTAGAACTAGGTGGAATTCTACATTTTTAATGCTTCAATTATCCATAGAACACAAAGATGTATTTGATCGTTTATCACAACGAGAGAGTCAATATAAAGTTTTGCCTAGTGCACATGATTGGTAAATGACACATGAAATTTGTCAAAAGTTGGAAATATTTTATGATGTGACATTCTTGTTTTTTGGTACCTCTTACCCAATTGCCAACATTTTCTTTCCAAAGGTATGTGAAATTAAGTTGGCTTTGATGGAATGGCTTAACTCTCCCAATTTTATTATTCACCAAATGACTACATCTATGGTTTTAAAGTTTAACAAGTATTGAAGTGTGATCAGTGGAGTGATGGCTATAGGTATTGTCTTAGATCCCTGGTACAAAATTGAGTTGTTGGATTATTTTTTCCCATAGATATAGTAATAAATCTGATTGTGAAATTGAAAAGGTGAAAATTCTTTTTGAGGACTTGGTAAGAGAGTATGAAATGTACATGAAAGGTAAGAAGTCAGTTTCTTCATGTCAAAACCCAAACATAAATGTAAGCCAAATTGTTGATGGAAGAAAAGATGCTTGGAGGAGAGATTTTGCAAAACACCAGATTGCAAAGAAAAATGAACCATCAAATTATAAGTTAGAACTTGATTATTACTTGGAGGAACCGACACTACCTGATTCAGATGAAGAATTTGACATTTTAATTTGGTGGAAGACTAATGGATTAAAATATCCAATCTTACAAATAATTGCAAGAGATTTTCTAGCCATTCATATCTCAACACTTGCTTCTGAGTCTTCTTTTAGTACTGGTGGTCGATTTCTTATTCCACATCGGAGTAGATTACGCCTAGACACTTTAAAGGCCATGATGTGTGTTCAAGATTGACTATAGATTGACATACAAGGTAATTAAATGAACAATTCAAATTACATATTTATATTCATTCAAATGATTGGCTATGACAAATGAATTTATTTTCCTTTTTCAGGTTCTTCAAAATTGAAAGTGGATAACATGAATCTTAATACAATACAAGAGGAGATAATTGATGATGATGTTTGTATTTTTGTTTATAATATTTTAATTTAATTTTATTAATAATGTCACTTTGTGATTTATTGATGACTTTATTTGTTTTTATTTGTTTCGGGAATTAAAATGAAGATATGAGAGAAGAAACATAAATCTTGGAATGTTATTTTTAGAACAATTATTTTTAAAATTACTTGTATTTGGATACATGTTGTACTATTAATTTATATTAATTTGAATTTATGTTTTAACTTTTATTTACTTATCCATTGAATTTATTTGGATATATGTTTTAAATATTATTTTGTATTTTTTTTTTAAATTTAATTTGGATTTCATCTAAACACTTAAAAAATATTTTTTTTATAATATTTACAGATTTAAAACGGATATCCGCGAGTTAGAAAAAATCCACAGATTTTTTTTAGACGGATATTGAATGGGTAGCAAGTCAGGTTTCAGATATAGTTTTATCCGATAGTTCGGATTGTGTATAGACATCATCCGTGTCTGATCTGACCCGTTCTCATTCCTAGTTATGTTTATTCTGATAAAAACTGTCACATTTTATATTTTGTAACAGTAAAATTTGTGATGATTTTCAAAATGGTTAGATAAATTATGAATAGAAAATCATCACATTATACAAAATTAGTGTCACAATTTACACTATTTTTTTAATGAAAAATTATATTTTCTTCCATATTTTGTGTAACTGAATCATAAAAGAAACTAAATAGAAACTTTGTTTCTGTGTTTTACTCAATTTATCAAATAATTGGGCTTTCAGTCTATTAGGCCCATGTAAACACAAACCCTAGCGAGAACGCCTTTATAAGCACCATACAATTCTTTCATCCCAGTCTGTCTCTGCATCTTGCGCGATTCTTCTCTGTTCTTAGATTTTGTTTTTCAAAATTTCAAAACTGGTGAAGAGCAAGTTCAGCTTCTTGAGTGGATCTTGATAACGCTACGGTCCATTCAATCGTGTTTATAAGCTTGCAAAATAAATTTCTGCAGTGTCACTCGTCTGAATTTGATTTTTCTGTGATCTTTCAGGCCCTTTATCACTGTAATATCTAGCACCTTTCTCATATTTTTCCCTTAATTGCTTTTACTTTTGAATCTGCTGTTTGAATTTCCTTGTTTCACGCTTATTTTACTCTAATTGCTTTCACTTTTCAATCTGCTATTTGAATTTTCGTGTTTCGCTTTTATTTTGCCTTTAATTGCTTTCACTTTTGAATATGTTATTTGATTTTCCTTGTTCCATGCAAACGCACTCTGTCCCAAAACTGTCATTGACACTGATGTTTTGAGGCAATTTCTTCGTTTGCGACATTAACCGCTTCCGTTCTGGCAAATTCGTCCATGAAATTATCATTTCATGGCTTCTCTTTTTCGGATACAATCTAGTATTTATTGATTAACAAAATAAGAAATTTAAAAGGGCGAAACAAAAAATTGCTTATGCTCAATTCTTTTTATTATTTCAATATTAATAATAAATTAAGTTTGTTTATTTTATAATTTTATGTAAAATGTTATATTTTTTTAAAATCATAATTTGATATCAAAAAAAGAAATAAATAATATTTTCTTTCAAAATTGAAATTCACCCAAATAGTGTTGAAAAGATGTTACATAGATGATATTATAATCTTTATAAAAACAACCTTTATACATCTCACTGTTTAACCTTATACATATCACTATTTAACCTAGATTCAATTATGAACTATTAAAAGATGGAAGGAACTGGATAATTTTATTTATGTTTTATTGATAGTAAAAAAACCACAAAATAATCTATCACAAATAAAAATTAATAAAGAGACCCAATCTCATAAAAAGCCATTATGGTATCTTGTGGAATAAATGAAAAATTACTAATTGTTTTGGAAAGGAAAATCTACATACGCATACAAAAACTGTGCAATTTAGTTGATTAATAGTAAAAATGACCAACTTGCATACTTTTTTAAAAAGTAGAACTTTAGTGAACTTTTTAAAAAGGGAAAACCACTTTGAACAAACCCAAAAAGAGAGACCAAAATAGGTATTAAACCAATAAAATATTGTAGAATCTAAGGTAGTTCTAGTATATGGTCAAATGAATGAACACTTGGAGCTCGTATAATTGTAGAATCTAAGATAGCTCTAGTATATGGTCAAATGAATGAACCACTTGGAGCTCGTATAGAGTTGGTTTAATTGTCATGGCTGCAAAAGAAAATTACCACTGAAATATGAAAAACTCTTATAATTAATTAATGTAAGAAAAGTCATTATTTGTGTCTAATAAATAACTATATATGTGTGACTATGGATAAATTTGTCTAATGTGTATTATAATAATTATCTAATCAATGAATGAATATAATTCTCTAATGTGTATGGTTGCACTCATTAAATTACTATATA
This sequence comes from Vigna radiata var. radiata, assembly GCF_000741045.1. Classification (NCBI taxonomy): domain Eukaryota; kingdom Viridiplantae; phylum Streptophyta; class Magnoliopsida; order Fabales; family Fabaceae; genus Vigna; species Vigna radiata. The sequence goes on along the minus strand of NW_014543255.1, from coordinate 409,514 downwards.
GCAATAAATATTGTTAGTCTCGTAGTGTATGGACAAAATCATCTTATGGACAAAATCATCTTATATATATTGTTAATATGTATTAATAAACTAATTTAATTTATGTATAGGACAAACTTCTAATATATATTGTTAAACTCGTCTAATACACATGGTTAATTGTCTATTCAATGTATGCACAAACTCATTTTATAAATATTGTCAAACTCATAATCAATGTATAGACAAAGTGTCTAATGTGTATTACAAGACTGCTCTAATTAATAAATAGATAAAGTCATGTAATGTGTATTAAGAAACTTATCTAATTTATTCATAAATTTTATTTTATTTTTATATATATTTTTTTAAAATTAAACTACTATTTCATCAAAATTCCTTTATTGTAATTTTTTTAGGATATATGGTTTTTGCACAATAAATATACATTAATTATTAGAAATCATTTTTTATAAATTAAATAATATAAAAAATAAACGTAATCTAATATTAAAAATATTATAGTGATTAAATGTATTTTTAATATTAAAATAAATAATAATAAACAAAAGTAAAACTAAAAAATATTAAAGTATAAAACATTAATAAAAAATTTAAATACAAATAAAATGTTTGATAATTATTGAAATTAAAGTTTTATAAATTAAACTGTATTGAAATTAAAGATAATCCAATAAATGTTAAAAATATTATACTAATTAAATTTATTTCAATATTCAAATAAATAATAATAAATAGAATAAAAATGAATATTTTAAAATAATTTCTTGAATGTTTATCAGGTTGGTCGGCCAAGAGATTATTGAGATGGTTTGGTCTGGTCTGAATGTATACCAAGTTGGTTGGTCTAGTTTGGATGATTTTTAAGCTGGTTTGGTTTGGTCCAAATAATTGTCGGGCTGGTTAGTCTGGTCTGGATGAATTATGGGCTATCAACCCTAGCTTTCTACATGCTCCATTGAGTACTACCTCGAGCCATTCATGTTCTCCTAATGAGTGGCAGGAGGTGGAGCTCAGTGGAGCTCAATAAAGCATGTGGAAAGCTTTGTGGAGTATGATGTTAATTTATGAAGCATGCAAAAAGCTTGATGAAGCATGTGGAAATACTAGTGGAGAATGAGGTTAAGTTGGTGAAGCATGTGGAAAACTTGGTGGAGCATGATATCTTGTTGTTAAGGTTTTGAGGATACTTTGTTGCCACTAGTTGTTGGTTGTCAATTGAAAACGAGTTGAAATTTATAACCCTCTATTGGAGGGCTAGCAAGCTTGCTTGCCAGTTTTGTTTTTTAATTTGCCATCAAATATAATATCGCTCATTTTTCTTGGCTGGTTTGGTTTGGGTGATTGCCGAGCTGTCTGGTTTAGATGATTGTCGGAATGTGAACCCTAACTTTCTACATGCTCCACTTAGCTCCCCCTCTTTCCGTTCAAGTTCTCTAATTTTCATTTTATACTAATATCATCGTTATTCATATCAGGAAAATGATATTTGTGCACAACTATTTCACACATTTTTGACACATTGATATGACATTTCATAAATGAATTTATAATTTTATTTTAAGATGCTAGCATGAACACATTTATCCACTGTGGAACATGAGGTTAGTTTGTTTGAACATGCGAAAAGGTCGGTGGAACATGAGGTTAGCTTGTTGAAGCAATTGGAAAATTCGGTGAAACATGTGGATAACTTGATGGATCATGAGGTTAGCTTAGTGATGTACGTGGAAAGTTCGGTGGACCATGTGAAAATCTTGGTGGAGCATTGAAATAAAAGTAGAATAGAATAGAAATAGAAAGAAAAAATGTGAATTGATTAGACTTTGACAAAATTCTATCAAATGCATACGAGAAAGAACATGAAGATACTAAAAAGTATATGACAACAAAACATACAATATAATTAAATATCAACTTAAACATAAACATTAAAGTATAATCACATCTAGAAAAAGTTTAATCCAATATATACATTTTAAATATACTGACAACATAATGTATTCAAAAGTGTATTTAATGACAATAGACCACAGAACTTGAAACAAATATCTAAAAGGATAATAAGCACATTATTATTGAACTCATGTAATAGTTACTAAACAAATGTTGAATGTTAAAAAGTAAGCATTATCTAGAGAATCAATGATATCAGATCAAGATTTCTTCATTAGTAGCATAATGATCAAGGACCACAAAAGTTGTAGAATTCGTATCATCAATAACACAAACCTTGAGTTTATACATGAAAACAAAAACCATTCAAAATAAGATATATTCATGTATAGTACCAAATTATTTTAAGCACAATAACAAACTTTTGCACTTGAATTACCTAGATGTAACCTTTATCACATGCTTATTGAACATCTCATAAAAAAATATTTTGGAATCGGGGTACATAGCCTTGTTACAAACACATGTCGTGTACCACTAATTATCATGATCCAAAATATGTTTAAAGGTGACCATAACAACAAATGTACTTTCCTGTACCAAGAATAAAAATGAAACATGAAAAAGAATTTTATTTCATTTAACTAATAGAAACTTAACAATAATATTATACATCTTTACAATCATTGAGACCTTCAATGGAGCTTCTAGGATTCAAATTCAGAAATTCGTCTTCAAGGCTTGTTATTGAATATTTAGACAATTTAGTGAGAACTTAGGAAGGATAATCAGTACTGTCCCACATTCTATGACATATAAAAAGAATTAGTAAATGATATTCAACATTCAACATTGTAGAAAAAGTGATGTCAATAATCTCAACCAAGAGGAGGGGTTGAATTGGTTTGTCTTTTAAAAATTTGATCTTTTAAAAGTTTTTTAAATTTTTTTGAGGTTTCTTGAAATGCAATCAACAAGTAGATGAACAACAATAAAAAGAGAAAGGAAGAAAGATCAACACACAAAATTTATACTGGTTCGGCCAAGCCTACATCCAATCTTCCTTCAACAACCTTAGTTGAAGGGAACCACTATATTAATAGAGTTATACAAGCAAGAAAATAGAGAACTCCCCTCTCAAATGCACTATCCTTTCCCAACTCAATATCACCTATAACACAAGACGTGAACACCTCATAGTCTCAACCTAGAAAGCTATCTCATTTCCTGCAACCTTAGAGTAATCCCAACTCTAAAAACTAGAACACACACGTTCTCTTCCTGGCTTCGTAGCAATACGACACATAATCCACTTGATTTTAGGTAGGCACTTATCCAGATAGAATACACCTCAAATGTAGATTTCATAAATATGCATCGATTAAAAAGATTAAATTAAAAATCTTTCGTAAAAAGTACAAAAACTTTATTAATGATAGTTGATATGAAAAAATGTTGTGAAAAAAGGTGATATATGTAACAAAAAGATTCCACATGTAGAGGTAGAGATATGTACGATGATCACAGGAACACATGATAAAAACATATGCTTCTTTATAGAGAAATGGACAAAATTTAGGAATAAGTAAACTCAGAACAAACCTATATAGGAAAAAAGAGAATGGAATTTTTGGTGACCAAGCTTATGTTATATATGAACTAAGTTTGTATTCATATTTGTATTATTAAGTTTGTCTTCTGCCGAGCTTGTTAAAATAGACTCCTACTGAGCTTGCTAGATTGTTACATGCAAATTTGTGTCGACATTTATTTTGTCGAGCTTATCTTTTATTGAATTTATTGTTTGTCTTTTGCCGAACTTATGTGAATTATGTGTGAACATTTTTCTAATCAAACTTTTATCATAACTAATGTTTATGTTAAAGTAAAAAACTTGACCAATATTCATATTATAAGAAGCCATGTGTTTGTTTTTAGTTTTAATAGTATTATTTATAGATATATTAGATATTCTTTATATATATATATATATATATATATATATATATTATATATGTCTATATATATAGGAGTATAAAAATGGTATTAGAAAAAGGAAAATGTCTATATACGTGTGTCTAAATATATATATAGGAGTATTAAAAATGGTATTAAAAAAGGAAAATGTCTATGTTAAGTTTCTTTACAGTAGTTATTCTTCGAATGGAGATTTTTGTTAGATATCGACGTGAAAAAAACTCATGGATTTTCAAAAATTCACACGAATGGAGATTTTTGTTAGATATCGATGTGAAAAAAACTCATGGATTTTCAAAATTCACACACACACACACATATATATATATATATATATATATATATATATATATATATATATATTTAATATAATATAATATAATAATAATGATGTAACTATAATTTAATATAAACTTTAAATACAAATGAAAATAATAATAATAATAATAATAATAATAACATTTATACCATGATATATAATATTTTTCTTTTTTGCCATATTTTTTTGCCGTTCAAATAATAATTTTTAAAATTAAAATAATTATTTTATCAAAATTTATTTATAAAATAATTAAAAAAGTCTATAATAAAATTACAAAAAATAATATTTACTTTTATAATTATAACATTTTATTATTTATATAGTAAAGAAAGAGAATGCGTGTTATTATTAATATTATTTTAAAATATTTCCAAATATCAAAATTAATTTCTCAATATGCAAAAGCATTGCGCCTTTGTAGAGTACTCGAGAAAGGGGCAAAACGCTGAAACAAAAGTGATGGGATTGTTTGTGAAGTTGTGACATGTTTGAAGTAAACCGAAAACATCAGAAATGGCTGTGGCAAGAAGCATAATTAAGAGGATGAGTATTAGGGTTGGTGCTGTTCTGATACGTCCTCGAACAACACCATCTCATTCACACTTCTTCCACTTTTGTAACGATTCTCTCCCTCCATTCAAATCCCACCTTTCTTCCTTCTCCTCTACTTTCCTTAGATCCTTCTCTCACCATTTTCCAGGTTCTTTCTTTCTCTCTCTTCCTTCATCTATTTACCGTAAAATAATCTTTATTGGCCTATTAATTTCAGTGAAGTAGTTGATTTTGAAGCTTGGAAGAAATACTTTGATATGGTCTTTTGTGCTTTCTATTGCCTGCCTGGGGTTTAATGCTATTCATTTCAATACATTTTTTTCTTACGTGCTTATATATCTTATGTGGAATGGGAGTTACGTGCTTATTTTAAATATAGGTGGTCTCCATAGTGATGTGTAAACAGATTGGGAATGTAAAATCAAAACCTGTACAGGGAAGGGCTTGGAGGGTTGACAAACATATTTTGGTAGAATATAAGATGCCTTGTGCCATTAATGATATGTTTGTTTGTTGCTGATAAAAAAAATGTGTTATGGGAGTACGTTTTATATGACTTCTATTACGAGTCCTTGGTGGAATGATAAACTTAATGTGACATTTAAGGCATGAGGGTCTCCGATATAATAGATTAGTTTTCTAAGTTAACCTTTGTTCTTGTCCTTAAGTCATTTGCATTTGTTGTCTCATTGACTGTTGGGTCAGTCATGGAAAGGGCTATCATTGGGCTACTGAGCTGTGGATCAAGGTGCATTGTAGTGAAGATGTCAATGTAAGGGAAAATGGCTACCGTCAGGCCAACATTGATTGGGTGAAGTCGTCGTGGGTGTTTGATTTTAGAAATAGGTGACATTGTTAAGAGTCCTCCATTGAGTATATTGAGAATCTTAATGTGATGCATTTTGAATGCTCTGGTTTAGATTCCTCAATCGACTTTAATTTAGAACATTTTGGAGCTCACAATTTCACAAATTCAAACAACTAGGAGTCAATGAAATGCCACCCAATTGGTGCATGATGGCGAGACTCCCACCTTGTAGCAGGTCATATGTGTGATGAATAACTTGAGACAATAGAATGAAGAAACAAAACAAAGGGTGGGGGCAGCTCAACAAGCACAAGATGTACTCTTCAAGGAAGCGGATGAGTCCTGGGCTTTGTCTAGAAGAAGCTTTGAGGGCCGATGAACAACTTCAATGCAAAAAATAGGATTTGTGAGAAGTTCTTGAAACCTAGATTTCACATTTGCAGGAGGTTGGGATCTGAAATGACTTAGAACCGATGACGATTTCAACCTTGTACCCAAGACATAATAAATGAACCAATCCCGCCCCACCATATGGTTTTGAAGCAAGAAGAAATCTAAAGGCATTTCATGCTCAAATGCTGATATGATTGTAGTAAGTATCGTGCCCTAATGTGTTCTATCGTTAGTATGCATTTGAAATTGCATGAATTGCAATTCTAACAACTATTGAAGCATAAATCATGGGTGAAACAAAATTCGAGTGTCACTTCAAAACTGGTGGGGTCACATGAGTTGGTTTGAAAAAACCCCAATCTGCTTCCTTTTTTTGCATTGTTGATTGCTTTGTTTTGTTTCCCAAAATCTGATATCTTTATAAGGTGTATTATTTTTTTCCTCTAGTGCATCGATAGATTCCCCTACCAAAAGAGGCTATGTGAAGTTGTATTTCTCAATTTTAGGAGTCTTTTATAGCCATTATTTTGATAGATTCAAGTATGTGGAATTTGCAGAAGAGACAAGTGATGAAGGTGCTACCACTGATGGATGGGAAGAGGAAGATGAGACTGAACCTAAGGTACTGTGTATTCAACTCCTAGGGTTTCAATCTATGTTTTCAAAACTAAACTTGTCAAGAAAATGATGTAAGGTTCAATTGTTCAATTGTGCTCAAATCCGTATCAATGAAACTATTATAATAATTGAATAATTCATAAAATAATATTAAAAAAAGTCATAATTTTAAAATTTAAAGCACTTATAAAAATTAAAATAAAACGTGTTATCATGTTTAAATTAAATGTTAACAACATTCATCAATATTTATTAATAATAATAAGTATATATATATATATATATATATATATATATAATTAAAAAGATGAACAATATTTACTTTTTAAGAAAAAAGTTAAAGTAGCTTATTATTAATTTTTCTTAATTGAACTAGTTTATTCCTGTTTTGACCTGATCTTCTAACCAGTTGTGATTTCTTTGGTCTTTTGACCAATTCCGTCCAGTTTTCAGTCCAGAGGTTTCAATTAAAGATCTCCAGTTCAATTATAAAATGGATATACTTAAACCTTTTCTTAAATTTGATGTTGCCTATTTGTGTAGATTGGTGATGGAGGTGATGGTGGTGGAATTGCCTTGCAAAATGTCCCTTGGGGCCAGCGAACTCTCTCTATTGCTGAGGAGGTGCTTATGCAGTTCAATGAGGACATCAAACTTTTTGCTTTCAAAACAACTCCTCGTGGATATGTTTATGTGAGATTGGACAAATTAACTGATGAGTAAGTCTTCGACGACATGTATCATATACAAAATCTAGAGAACATGTTTTAATTAGGTTGTCTTAAAATTTGATTTATAGGTATTTCAACCCTGTGAAACTGTCAAAGACTATAAGTTCTATTTGGTATATGTAGACTATGATTAAGGTGGGCTAGAAGATCACAATTAAGGTGCATTTCCAGTGATTTCCTCATATTAAGGGCTATGTGACTGCATCATGACAAAGCAGGTGGTCCAACAGTAAATCTAGGATAAAATGTGATTTAGGATTTAATGAATGAATGAATTTCTTGGACCTAAAATAATTTCAGTCTTTGCAATCCAACCAATTGGATCTCACCAATGCTGGGAGCTTTCCCATGGCCCAAATTTGTGCTCCCTCCATGTCCAGCTGGGATAACTTTGTTATGAACCAAGAATTGAAAAGAGAAAGAAAAGAAAGATTTTTATTGAATAGAATGAAAAGAACAAGAAAGAGGAGAGCACTCTCTCCTCTAGTGCTTTCCCCTTCAAAAGGCCTAATGCTTAAATTACAAAATTGGCATCCTTCTCTCTCCTCTCCTTCTTCTCCTATTTATGTTTAACTAACACTGAAGTAACTAACTCATTGATATTCTGTTAGGATACAACCTCCTATTACGAAGGTCTATGAAAGAAGAAATAAGGGAGAAAGAAATACAGCTAATTGATTAAATTCAAGCAGCTGAGAAATCTGTTAGTGGTTGTATAGGTGTTGTGTGGGGAAGCTATGTATATATATGTGTGTTTTTGGGTCGTGAGGGGACACAGAAAATAGTACTATTAGTGGGAGATTCCTGGACCGTCGTAGTGTCAGTGATTTTATCTATCTGTAAACTTTTATATATTGCTAGTTCTATACAGGATTCTCATTTTTCCATCTTAGAGTTCCTTTCCTTCAGAGTTTTCTGATCCAATTTCTGTAGTA
>NW_014543255.1:399318-400842 GCF_000741045.1 Vigna radiata var. radiata | reverse complement strand
GACTGTCCTAGACTACTAGGTACAGAACTAGGTAAAACCATTAAACTTCTGCAGACTAGCCTAAATGATAATACCTATATGTAATGATTCCAACACTCCCCCTCAAGCTGGAGCATACAAATTGTATGTACCAAGCTTGGAACAAATAAACTCAATCCGAGGTCCCCTCAATGACTTAGTCAACACATCTGCGAGTTGGTCATTTGATCCAACAAACTTGGTACATATCTCTTTTGACAATAACTTTTCCCGAACAAAATGACAATCAATCTCTATATGTTTAGTTCTCTCATGAAAGACTGGATTTGATGCAATGTGAAGTGCAGCTTGGTTATCACAATACATCTTCATACTCTGAATGTCACAGAAGTTAAGCTCTTGAAGGAATTGCTTCACCCATATAAGTTCACATGTTAATGAAGCCATTGCCCTATATTCAGCTTCAGCTGTTGATCGAGCCACTACATTTTGTTTTTTACTTTTCCATGAGACAATGTTTCCTCCAAGGAAAACACAATATCCTGTAGTAGATCGTCTATCAATAGGAGAACCTGCCCAATCAGCATCACAATATCCTAATACTTGAAGGTTTCCTTTGTCTTCATATAACAGCCCTTGCCTGGGAGCCTTTTTCACATACCTTAGAATGCGAATGATAGCATTCCAATGATCAACACACGGAGCTTGCATGAACTGATTAACCACTCCAACTGCAAAAGATAGATCTGGCCTTGTAATAGTGAGGTAGATTAGTTTTCCCACTAGCCTCCTATACCTCTCCGGGTCGGAGAATAACTCACCTTCTTCTGCTGTTAATTTTTGATTTGGATCCATAGGACTATCAACCGGTCTACAATCAATCATGCCTGTTTCTTGTAAAATATCCAGAGCATACTTCCTTTGGGAGATTACAACTCCATCTTTTGACTGAGCTACTTCAATGCCTAGGAAGTATCTGAGGCTCCCAAGATCCTTAGTTTGGAAATGTCTACACAAGTACTCCTTCAATTGAGATATTCCAGCAGTATCATTTCCTGTAATGACAATATCATCAACATATACTATCAAGTAAATACATTTCCCGAGGGATGAATGATAATAAAAGAATGAATGATCTGCTTCACTACGTTTTAACCCAAATTTTTGAACAATGGAACTGAACTTTCCAAACCAAGCACGTGGAGATTGCTTGAGCCCATATAAGGATCGATTCAATTTACAAACCATACCAGACTCCCCCTGAGCAACAAACCCAGGAGGTTGCTCCATATAAACTTCTTCCTCAAGATCACCATGGAGAAAAGCATTTTTGATATCCAACTGATGAAGTGGCCAATGACGAATGGCTGCCATGGCGAAGAACAAGCGAATGGTAGTCATCTTAGCTACAGGAGAAAAGGTGTCACAATANTCAAGACCATAAATCTGAGTGTACCCTTTTGCAACCAGCCGGGCTTTGAGCCTATCAATGTCACCATTAGGTCCGACTTTAATTGCATATACCCATCGACAACCAACAGCCTT
>NW_014543255.1:391567-398613 GCF_000741045.1 Vigna radiata var. radiata | reverse complement strand
TGTACCCTTTTTGAAGCCGAGAATAGCCTAAAAAGACACACTTAATTGCACGAGCGGAGAGCTTGTCTAGCCCTGGAGACATGTCGTGAACAAAACATACACAGCCAAAAACTCGAGGAGGGGTGTGATAGAGAGGATCATTGGGAAAGAGGATGGAGAAAGGGACTTTATTATTGAGAGAGGAGGAGGGCATCCTATTGATAAGATAACATGCAGTTAAGATGGCATCCCCCCAGTGATGAACCGGAATATGGGCACCAAGCAAAAGGGTACGAGCCGTTTCAACCACGTGTCTATTTTTTCTTTCGGCTATACCATTTTGCTGGGGTGTATGAGGACAAGTGGACTGATGCAAAATACCATGGGAGCTAAGGATTGCAGAAAAAGAGGATGAGATATACTCTTTAGCATTATCACTTCTCAAGATTTTTATTACTTGACCAAATTGGTTCTTGATTTCATTCAAAAAAGAGGTGAAAATGGGTAACAATTCAGAACGATCTTTCATTAGATAAACCCAAGTACATCTAGAATACTCATCAATAAAAGTAACAAAATATCTAAAACCAAAAGAAGAGACACGACTAGGTCCCCAAACATCAGAATGAATAATCGAAAAACTAGAAGTACACATTGAGTGAGACTTTTTAGGAAAGACAAATTTGACATGTTTTCCTAGTTGACAAGACTCGCATTCTAAAGTTTGAAGACTACTAAGTTCAGGACACATCTGTTTTAACTTTGACAAGTGAGGATGGCCAAACCGATCATGTAACACTTTAGGATGAGGAGCAGCAACACATGATACCCGTGGATGAGATCCAAAATGGTATAAACCTCCAGCTTCATATCCTTCTCCAATCTGTCTCCCCGAGCCACGCTCCTGTATGACAAAAGAATTTGAATCAAAGGTTATTGAACAATGTAACATTTTGGTTAACTGACTTAAGGAAATTAAATTGAATGGACAGTGAGGGACAAAAAGAACAGATTTCAAAGTGAGAGAGGGAGATAGGGAGACTTGACCAACTCCCTTTGAAGAAGTTTTAGAGCCATTGGCAAGGGTAATGAAATGGGGTTTTTCTTGGAGGGAAAGGGTTGAGAANANTGAGGCATTACCAGANATGTGATCAGAAGCACCCGAGTCAATTACCCATGAATTTGGACCTTCCATGGATTGAGAAATGCAAGCTGTGGACATACTCGGGGACTGAGATGATTGCGCCAAACTGTTAGACTTTAATCGCAGATACTCTTGATACTCTTCCTCAGTGAACTTGGAGTTGGAAGTGGAAGTTTCAGCCTTAGAGATATTGGCTGTTTTTGAAGGAAAGCCATGCAAGGAGTAACAATTTTCTTGGGTGTGACCCGGCCTCTTACAGTAAGAGCACTGAGGACGTCCCCGACCTCCACGTCCTCCTCCTCTAGTGCAACGTCCTCCTCTTCCTCGTGTGGCAACCATGACAGATGGTTCTAGTGTTTCATGAGCTTCCTGAGATTGAGGCGCTGGAACACGAATAAGACGTGTGGTCAAGGCTTCCAAGGTTGGGACCTCATGGCTTGTTAGAAGTTGGTCTCTGATGTGATTCAAGTCTTGATGCAAAGCACGGAGGATCATCACCATATAATACTTGTCAAGCTTCTTCTTGATGTCTTCCGAAGATTCCTCTTCCAAGAACATTCTCAACTCTTCCACAGCTGCTTGGGCTTCAGTCATGAAGGAGACCATATCATGATCTGTCATTTTGAGACTTGCAAGCTTGTTAGCTGTATCGTAGAGACGTTGAATATCATTAGCATAAATGCTTTGAGCTTTCTTCCAAAACGAGTGACAGGTTTTGAAGGCTCTAAGAGATATCAAAAGTCGTGGTTCCACAGACTGCCACAATAGGGCACACAATTGGAAATCTGCTTGTTTCCATTGTTCAGCCTTTTCAGACGGCATTTGGCTTCCATCTTGCTCAAGGTGGTCATAATGTCCTTGACCGAGAAACCACAATTCCACGGCAGCAGACAAGAGAGGTAATTCTTTCCGTTTAGCTTTTCTGAAGTAATTGAGGGACTTCCAGATAGAGAAAGAACACTTCCAGACGCCATTGATGATAAAAATAGGAGAGGAACCAGAAAGGAGCCTCAAAAACCGAGAGAAACAGAAAACGCAGCAGGGAGCAACCAAACAACCCTCGGTTTTTCAAGGGGAGCTTCGGGACCTCACGGGAACCAGGTTTTGAGGGTCCAAACAGGGAGAGGAGAACCAGGCGACAGCTATGGAGGTGTCGCGGCGGCTTTCCGGTGAGCAGACGGAGGCGCGTGTATAGCACGTGCCTGTTCGCAGCGCACAAAGAAGCTGCGCGTGAGGGAGCGTGGGGAGGAACCAGGCGAACCCACTGGCGGGGTTGGCTGTCGCGTGAAGAGGCGAACCAGATCCACTGGTCGCCGGACGGAACAGTGACGGTGGCCGGCGGCGGACGGCGGCGGATGGCGGCGGATGGCGATGAACGGCGGCGAACAGAGGCGGACAACTGCGGGTAGATGCGAGATGGCGGGCAACCAAGTTGAAGAACTTGAAACTGCAGTTGACAGCTGCGGACAGTGGCGAGACAGCCGCGGACGATGGCGAACGGCACCAGACAGGTGCGAACAGCAACGACAGTGCTGGTGGACAACTTAGGACGGAAACCAGAGCAGGATGAACCTGCTCTGATACCAACTTGAGATTTAAAATTGATAAGAAATATTCTTGAGGGCTTAATGATCCCTCTCATGTTCTGCCATTTATAATAACAAAGAGATGATACAATAGGGAGATAGAAGGTTAAGAGACTGTCCTAGACTACTAGGTACAGAACTAGGTAAAACCATTAAACTTCTGCAGACTAGCCTAAATGATAATACCTATATGTAATGATTCCAACATAAACTTTTATATATTGCTAGTTCTATACAGGATTCTCATTTTTCCATCTTAGAGTTCCTTTCCTTCAGAGTTTTCTGATCCAATTTCTGTAGTATTCCAACTACGTTAACAAATTTCTCAGTGTGTCATTTGGTTTACGTGCAAGCATGTCAAACTACCTGTCTTGATTAGAATAGGATTATAGGATATCAATCATGCTCTTCCATTGAGAAACACTTGTCTCTCTTTTTTATCTAGCAACTTCTATCTCCAAAACTATCAAATCTGTCCAATGTCTTCCAATTCAAATTTAGCTGCAAGGAACCTTTTTCAATCTTTCTATCTTGACTGTATTATTTGCAGTGAGGACTATGTCCATGACATATACCTGATGATTGTTGAAGAACATGGTACCTAGCTGACCTTGTTAGTAATACCCTAGATGCTTGGAAACATTTGCAAATCTATAACACCATGCTCTTGGTGACTGTTTGAAACCATATGGAGGTTTTTTGTGTTTGGCTAGTTCGTTTTATTTTTTTTCATTCTTCTGGTATTGTCATAGACACTTCAATTTCTCCATCCAAGGATTCTTTCTTAATGTCAAACTGTTCATTTGACCAATTCAGATTGGCTGCTAAAGATAGGAGTACCTTAATTGTATTCACTTTTCCAACTTTTTTTTCAGATATGGGTGTCCAAGCATGGAAGAGCTTGAATGCTACAATAAAAAATACAAAGAAAGATTAGATGAAGTTGGAGCACTTGGAGAGATACCCGATGATTTGGCTTTAGAGGTATCAAGGAGCCATGTCCTATACTCTTGTTCCAGTGGGATTTTATTTCGTAAACGGCTGTTCCTTTGAAGTGTATTTGGTACTTAAAGCATAATTTTTTCTTTGAAGGTTTCAACCCCAGGTGCTGAGAGGCTACTGAAAGTGCCAGGTGATATTGGTAGATTCAAAGACATGCCTATGAGAGTCTGTTACACAGAAAATCTAGAGTCCAATTGCCCAGAAAGGGAGGGAGTTTTCTTGTTAGATTTTATAGAAAAAGACTCAGAGATGTGTGTGTGGAAGTTGGCAGACGTTAAAGAGAATAGAGACCCCCTTAGAAAAGGCAGAACTTTAAATCGTAAACAGAAGGATTGGAGATTGAGACTTCCATTCAACTTGCATAGAATGGTTAGTCTGTACCTTGCATAATTATAAAGTATAAATTTGTTCTGATTCAAAAACATGGAATTGTTTTCTCTCCCTCCTCCATTCCCTTTTTGTCTATCTATATTTTCCTTGCATATGGTATGCAGAAGTAGTTTGACAAAAGAAAAGTTCTTTTTAGTTTTAGTAGTGGGCTCGGTACCTTGTGTAATATCGAGAAGTATTATGTTTGCTGCTGAGACTAGTGCAACCCACTTCCGTTATCTGGCTTTATTTAGATGTTCATTCCTTCATTATGATTATACTCTTTCACTTTGTTGTCCAAAAATGGCTTTTCATTTTAATTTTTAATTATATCATTCTGTTCTTAAAATATTTTCTTTTTTTTTTTTTTGCTTGGTTTGAAGTCTGGGACTGGGATGTGCATCCTTTTTCGCGTCAGTATTTTTCAAGCATTTCTAATAAAATTCATAATTGTGGCTTCCTATGCTTAGGCTTGACTAGAATTCATCTCTTCTTATCTCTTTGTGTGGAAAGGCCCGCAACAACTTTATGAGTTAGGACTATTAGTTGGGTCAGTTATGATACTTAGCAGAAGGGGTTAGCTGGGACATGATAGTTAGTTGAATTGTGTTAAGTATACTGGCTTAGAAGAGCTCTAACCCCTTCTACCAACTATTATAAACCTCTCAACTAATTGCCTTCGCTCCCAACATTATGGGGAAGAGACATACCATGAGAAGAAACAAAAATTCTGCTTGATACTAACTTGTATTATTTTCTTAATGCTTACTATGATTACTCGCAACTTTTCATTTTCCCGTGTTTTGTTACCATTTTATGGCTATCTCTGTCGTCACTTAAAAAAATAAGTTAGTGAATTACGTCTTGATCATTGTAAAGTAATCAAACAATGCTTTTATTTCTTCTGCATGATGGAGTGCATATTATAATCGTGTCTGATACCATCACTCGCCATGGAGGAGTTTGTTGGTTGTGTTATTTCCCTTGGCATAGTGGTCCTTTGTTTTGGATAGTAATGAATAGATTATAAGTAATGGGGTGCAATCTGCAGGACCACATTCCTGGTGCTTGCTCTCTTTTTCTTTTCACTCTCGTAATGTCATTATTTAGAATTTTTGAGTGTGGAGCTATGATTGTGACTCGTGTAATGAGTATTTGTAAACTTGAAGTGGACATTTGTATAGAATGAAGCATATTTGAAGGTTTGGTTTAGATTTTCATTACATGAGTAATTTGAACTCTTAGAAATACAGGAAAGTCTAATCCACTAGATGAAGTCATTCATTCAGGAAAATAAAATCAAAGCTTTAGAAACACTTTCAGGAGATCCATATTAGACATTTTACATGATGTGCTTGCATAATTTCAATGTTTCAAATGAAACCCTTCATTTAAATTTGACTATTCAAACAAATTAATATCCAGATGATTGTGGACTTCATGATAAAACTGAACATTGTTTGATTTCATATTTCAACTCTTGAAATTTGTATAGAGCCTGGGAACCGGCTTATTATTACCTTGTTTATGGGAAGGCATAACATTGTTATAATGAATTTTAATGATTTAGGTATCATATAATCACAATCGGTCACTAGATGCATAAGGCCAATTATTTCATATTTCTTTCTCATTATTCATGTCTCTATATTTTATATAACTTTCTAAGTATCTTTTGAAAAATAAACAATTAAAAGAACAACATTATCAAACAAGCACTAAATTTGATGATACCGAAAATGCATCAACATCAACATGATATACATCCTTCAGGGTCAAAAACTTGTCAACAGTGAGGAAAAACAGGATATCTATAAAGTTTTCCATCTATAAATGGCCTGAGATGGAAGTTCATGCACCCCACAACGTTAAAATGTGAGGACAACATTAAACTTGAGTGTAGTTATTCATCATTGTGAAGGAAAAGTTGTATTATGACGTTTGTTCTTTTGCCTAGTACTTGACTACGATTTTTTTTTCTCATAGCATAATTCTTTTTTATTTATCCCAATAGTGTATTGTAGCAAATATTTACTTGGATAACATAATTTTGTTCATTGGTTATAGTTTCATTTTTCTGATAAATTGTTTTGGTGATTAATAAAATGTTTATGGTTGAATATTTTGAACAACATAGTCTAAATGAAGAACTTCAAGGATGTAGTTTCTTTAAATGGTGCAATGAATATAATTTGGATTATACTGGTAGTACTATTGTTAGGCAAAGGAGAAAGATTTATAGTTTGGAGAAATCTATTATGGTTTGTTAGAAAAGGGAGAAGATGTTAATATGGATGCTATGTTTTATGGGGTTGATTAACACCATCCTTGTTTGTATTTTATTTAAAATTCCATGATGTGTTGCATTATACATTTGTTGTGAAGACTAATCTGGCTATATTGTAATGTGATGTTTTGAAATGAATAACAAATATGAATTTCTGCTTTCAACATACAATTGCAATAATATTGTTCAACACATATTGTGTTTGAAATGACATTGAAATGATAATAGAAATTGTGTTTCAAATGCACATTCAATATACAATATACATTATCACTCATACTCATCAATATACAATCCAATATAAGCAGATTGAAATTGAGAACAAAATCACAAACTATAGTTGAAATGGACATGATATTGATGTCAATATTCATTGAACATAATACATTGTTCTTCATCATAGAATACATATTGAAGTTCCTGTCCAAAGGTGCTATCCAAAATAAAGTTCATAATAAATATTGAAGTTCCATATAATTGGTTACAAAATAGGCACCGATATTGGAATTAATAACATTTTCTGACTTCTAAATCACTTCTAAGTTGCTGTTGTAGTTGGATGACTTGGTTGGGGTTCTTGAACCCGACATTGAGTAAGCTGACTTAATTGAGACTGAGTTTGGTTTGTGGCAGCAACTTCTGGGCAAACATTCCTTTTATGTCCAAGTTATCTACATAT